>NW_006383031.1:469184-479385 GCF_000221225.1 Thermochaetoides thermophila DSM 1495 | reverse complement strand
AAGGTAAGGTAGGTAGGAGTGAGGAGAGAGAGAGAGAGAGAGAGAGAGAGAGACCGTCGTGACAACGTCAGGGTCAGGGTCAGGGCCAGGGTTACAGCTCGCTCCGGTACGTAGCGGCCTGATCCGAGACCCCGGTTCATGCATACTCCACAGACAACCCTGGCTGGCCAGATATCACGTCACTTTAGCTCCCCTGTCATGTAGATTGGCGGGGCTCGCAGAGAGCGGGGCGAATGTGCCCCTCCATACAAACTTTCTCTGAAAGTTGCTGTTCACATTCACTCTTTGACAGGAGAACTAATCGCGGTCTACCCAACAACAGGGACAATCTTTTTGCACAAACTCTGCCAATTTTCAACATCAATCATCAATCTAAACCTTGAGAAATCTCGATACAGCTATCAAGTCCCACTATTACCGACTTAGTCGCCCATCTCTGCATCAGGAAAAAAACAAAAAAATATATATATATATATACATATAAAAAGACAATATTAAGCTACTCACAATGGTCCGCCACAAAAAAGATAACTTCTCCTCCAAAGGCAAGCACCCACACCGCGGCGTCCCGCGCTACGCGCGCCCCCCGAAACCGGACCGCAATGACGACTCCAAAGACGGTGACGACCCCAACAGCGAAGGCTCCTCCTCCGGTCTACCCACCCGCCCAGCCTTCAAAGCCGCCTGTTGGGACCTAGGCCACTGCGACCCGAAGCGTTGCTCGGGCAAGCGGCTCATGAAGCTAGGCCTGATGCGCGAGCTGCGCCAGGGCCAGCGTCACGCCGGCGTTGTCATCACGCCCAACGGGAAGCACGTCTTGTCCCCCGCCGATGCCCCGCTTCTCGAGCAACACGGTGCCGCGGTGGTCGAGTGCTCGTGGGCAAGGACGGGCGAGGTACAGTGGTCGAAAGTGGGAGGGAAATGCGAGCGGTTGCTGCCGTACCTCGTCGCGGCGAATACGGTGAATTACGGCAAGCCGTGGAGGTTGAATTGCGTCGAAGCGCTGGCGGCGGCGTTTGCGATTTGTGGGCATCTGGACTGGGCTGAGCAGGTGCTGGCGCCGTTTTCGTATGGAAAGGCATTCTTGGAGATTAATGCCAGTTTGTTGAAGAAGTATGCTGCGTGTGAGAACGAGGCAGCGATTAAGAAGGTTGAGCAAGAGTGGATGGACCGGCTAGACCGGGAGTATGCGGAGAATAGGGAGGAGGATGAGGATATCTGGGCGAGCGGGAACGTCAATCGGCGGGCGCCAGTCCTGTCAGATGACGAGGACGAGGATGAAGAAGAGAAAGGGGAGGGTAGTGACGACGAAAAGGACAAGGAGTTCCCGCCACTCGACGGCATCTACCTCGGCTCAAAACCCCCTCCTAAGCAGCCCCCTCCGCAGAAGAACAGCTACGACCTACCTCCCTCAGACTCCGAGGATGACGAAGACGAAGACGCCGAGATGGAGGCTATCCGTCGCAAGATCCTCGCCTCGAAGCCCTTCGCCAACCCACAGCCTTCCGAGCCAGAGATGGAAAGAGGCCCGGACATGAAGGATAAGGGGAAGGACAAAAAGGGGACCGTCATCACTATCCCGCGGCCAGAACCGCTACTTAAGCCCGACTCCGATGCCGAGCCGGACTCGGACAACGGGTCGGACGATGAAAACAGCAGTGGGATCGAAGGCGGCGATGATGAGTTCGACAACATCATCAATGCCACGCCAATGACGGATAGGATTGGATTGCAAAGGCTAGAGAGGGAAAGGCAAAAGGCGGCCGCGGTAAAGTTGGCGTTTTCATCGGGAGGAGCGAACGCTCCAAAGAGATGGTAATTCAGGCCCTGGCTCGGGGCAGACATTAGATTGAGCAACGTTGTAGCTTAGATGGTATGAATTGGTAGACTTTTATGCCCATCTCTGGACATCATAACCCAGGAAAGATGTTACTCCCCTTCTCGTGACGTACAAATCCTTCTCCCCCCGCTGCCTCTCGTACACGTAGTCAAACGTACCCGACTCCAAGTCTATCCCTTTTCCCTTGATATCTCTAGTATACACTGAGTCACATGCTTCAAATTACATTACCAAAGACAAGGGCGAAGAGAAAAAAAACGTCCCTCACAACTTTCTCTTCTCCAGCTGTTCCTCGATCATCTGAATCTTGTCGCCCTCCTTGAGCTCGTCCCAGTCCTTGAATGACATACCGCACTCCTGGCCCTTCTTCATCTCCGTCACGTCCTTCTTGACCTGCTTGAGCGTTTCAATGATGCCTGCAGAAATATGTTAGCATCCGTCTCTGTCTCTCTCTCTCTCTCTTAATCTCTTTCTTAATACAAACAAGCACCACTAGGGGAAGCTTACCCTCATAAACGACCTCGCCGTCGCGAATAACTCTAGCCTTGCCTCCCCTCTTAACAACACCATTCGTGACTCTACATCCAGCAATATTCTTGTAGATACGAGCGCGAATATTGATCTGGAAGATTTGCAGCACATCCGCCTCGGCAACTACCTTCTTCACCACCAGCGGTGGCAGGGCATCCGCCAGCCTGTCCTTAACATCCTCAACCAAGTGATAGATGATGTTGTGATCCAGGATCTTAACACCCGCATCATAGGCCATCCTCTTGATCTTGCTAGGAATTTCGTTATTGAAGTTGACAATAATCGCATCCGAGACCTCGGCATGTTCGACATCCGACTCGGTGATCTGGCCCGGTGCAGCCGATAACACGCGCGGCCGAATCTCGTTATTGCCCTGCTCCAGCAACGCTGCCGTGCAAGCCTCGACCGAGCCATGAACGTCGCCCTTGATGATAAAGTTAAGATGCTTGAGCATTGGCTCAGCCTCCTTACTCTCCTGGCCATTATTATCGGCAGCAGCAGCGCCTTCCTCGCCAGCCTGCTCAGCAGCGGCCTGCTCCTCGGCCTCTCGCTTCCGCCGCTCCCGCTCCATCTTCTCCTGCTGCGCAGCATTCTCCGCACGCTCCTTCAACTCCTCACGATACCTCACGCACGCCTTAGCGCGCTGCTCGTCCGGTGCCTGCAGCACCATGTCGCCCGCCGTTGGCGGGTCCTTCCAGCCGAGCACCTCGACCGCCGTACCAGGCGGCGCCTCATCGACCTCGACACCATTCTCGTTGCGCAGCTGGCGCACCTTACAGTGGGTCAAGCCGGCGACGATGTAATCGCCCTTCCGGAGCGTGCCACGCTTGATGAGGACAGTGGCGACACGACCGATGGGCTTGATAGTCGACTCGAGGACCCAGCCCTCGGCGGGGCCGTCGCGCTCGGCGCGGATGTCGAGCATTTCCGAAAGGAGCAAGATGTTCTCCTCGAGGTCTTCCATGCCCTGGCCGGTCTTGCCGCTGACGCAGACGACCTGGACGTCGCCGCCAAAGTCTTCGATCTCGACGCCGTGGGCGGCAAGGTCGGCCTTGACACGGTTGACGTTGGCTTCGGGCTTGTCGATTTTGTTGATGGCGACGATGATGGGCACGTTGGCGTTGCGCGCGTGCTTGATGGCCTCTAGGGTTTGCGGCATGACGCTGTCGTCGGCGGCGACGACCAGGATGACGATATCAGTTACGTTGGCGCCGCGCTGGCGCATGGATAGGAATGCCGCGTGACCGGGTGTATCCAAGAAAGTAATCTGCTTGCCGGAGGACAGGTTGACGGAGAAGGCACCGATGTGCTGGGTGATGCCGCCATGCTCCTGCTCCACGATGGACGATTTGCGCAAGTAGTCCAGGAGCGTTGTCTTGCCGTGATCGACGTGGCCCATGATGGTGACGACGGGCGGCCGCAGAGGCAGTGATGAAGGATCCTCGGGCGGTGGGCGCGGCTTGAGGTCCTCGTCCTCACCCGACTCGACCGTCGGCTCGAAGCCGTACTCCTGGGCCACCAGAGCGGCTGTCTCGCCCGTGAGGATGCTGTCCTTGGTGACCTCCTCGAAGCCAAGTTCCATAAGCTGCTTGATGAAATCGTCAGTTCTGATACCGAGAGCCTCGGCCAGGTTGGCCGCAGAGATGTACTCTGGCAGCAAGATGGGCGTGGGCTGAGCCTGCCTCTGAGCCATCTTCTGTCTCTCTTTCTCGGCCTTCCTGGCCTTCCTCCGTTCCCTCTCCGCGTAGTACTCGTCCGGATCAAAGTCGTCGTCCTCATCGAAGTCTCGTCTCCTGCGTTGAGACTTGGACTTCTTTTGCTTTTCCGAAACCGCGCGGGGCTGCATGATCTCCGCAGCCTGTTTCTTGACCTTTTGCAAGATCTTATCCTCACCCACCTCCAGATCCGCCTCGATCTGCTTGACTGGAGACCCAGCTTGAGACCCAGCTTGAGACCCAGCTTGAGACTCAGCTCTCTGCTGTTGTGATTTTTTAATGTGATCTTCGGCCCAATCCCAAGCGTTTGACGATGCCTTAGCAGCGGCATCAGCGGCAGCATTCGCTTGCATTTCGCTCTCAATTATGCGCTCCTCCAGCACCTTCCACTGCTCCTCGGGGGACTGTACCAAGGTAGCATAGTTTGGAGGGAGAGGAGGGGGCTGTGTAGGGTCCAGCGGCCTGGAAAAGTCAATATGAGGCATCCTCTTCTGACGCTTCCGGAGCAGACTCCATTCGGAAAAGCCTTCCGTGTCGGCCTTGGATTCTACTCCCACAAACCGCACCACGCCAGGCTCGCCCCCCTTAGCCCAAGCCGGAGTTGCTCCCTGAACCCATTTCGGAGTACCCCCCGGGGCTGATGAAGGAGTACGCTCCTGAGACCATGACGGAGCTGACCGAACTTGTGGCCGTTGGGGTGCAGGAGGCTTCGGTTTAGAATAAGACTCGTTCAGAGAGAGACCGTCCAGAACTGCGAAGGAGTCCGCAGATGTGTTGGGCTGCTGGGAAGGTGCCGGCTCAAACTTTGAAGAGCTCTCAGTCTGTTTCGAAGGTTGGTCCGGGCTCTTGAAATCAAGGCGGCGCCATCCTGTAGAAGGACTAGACGGTCTCTGAGTAGATTGACCTTCCCGGGGCTGGTCCAGGGTCGGATCGGGTTGGCTGAGATCGAGCCGGCGAAAGCCTGGAGAAGGGCGAGATGGCCTCTGAGTAGGTGAACCTTGCCGAGGGAGTTCTGAGGATTGGTCAGGTACGCTGAGATTGACGCTACGCCTGGGAGCATCCTGGCCCGGTTCATCAGGCGCGAAGGGATAAAAGCGACGCCGCTTCTTAGAGTAGATCACAGAGGGCCCTTCGGGTTGGCCGTTCTGACCTTGAACGTTCCCTTGCTGTGCAGCTTGCCGTGCCGTGGCAGAATCGTACGGTTGACGACCGTTCGCCCTCTGCCACGGCTGGCGGCCCTGCAAACCCTGCAAAGACTGACCATCCTGATTAGGCATCCCACGTTGCGGGGCTTGTGGTCTCTCCATCGCAACACGCTCGTTAAGCAAACCGCGATCGTTTTGTTCCTGAGCTTGACGAGCGGCAGCAAGCCGCTCCTTTGCAGCGCGTTCGTGAGGTAAAAGGCCGTCGCCAGCGGAAGCGGGAGGCGGTTGAGGAGGACGGACAAGTTTCTCTTTGGCCGCACGTTCGTGTGGGTGCAGCCCATCATCGGGGGTCGCAGCCGGTATAGGTTGGGGACGGGCCAACTTCGCCTTGGCAGCCAGTTCGTGGGGAAGCAGACCGTCGCTGCTTGGTACGGGCGTAGACGAGGGAGTCGGTGCAGGAGCTGGGGTCGATGCTGGCGCAGAGGATGGTTTCTGGGTAGCCCAGCTCGGAAGGCCTCCGGTCAAGATGGTGCGCCGCTGTACAGCGACAAGACCCGAACGACCCGCAGAGCTCAGAGAGCTGACGGCAGGACACGATCCATGCGCGGAGCCCCCGAGCACAGCGGTAGAGTACGGTCTGAGGGCATTTCCAGCAAAAGAAGGGGACGCCTTGGTTGCTCTGTTGTAGGCAACCAGATTGGGAAACGAGCTCGACGAGGAACAAGTGGCAGAACTGGAGATCTGGGCCGACGACACACGAGAGTATGCGCAAGCAGACGAGGACAAAGGGAACGAAGGGAGTCTATTGCTGGGGCGGCAGGGCAGGCAGGCCGAGGGACGGCTCTGCTTCTATTACATGAGGGGCAAAGTCAGCAAAGGTCCAAGACGAAATACCGTCAGTACAGTGAGGTTGGCGCCTACCTGCTGCCACAAACCGCGTCGCATCATGGTGAAGAGCGCGGGGCATGGCTCTCCTCGGTCGAGGAGTTGCAATTGAGTGGCAGCCGAGTTCTTTCGCACTGCCGTCTGCCAGTGCTCGACTTCGGGAACTTCTGCGCCAAAAATTAGAGAGACTACGACATGGGGTCTGGTGGGATGCTTTGATTGCGAGCTTGGCTCGGCGCGAGAGATAAGGGTTCGGGTTGAGCATGGGAAACACGTGCATTGGTTCCTGAGCTCAGGGTCCACTTTATTTTTGATGACATCAAGTGAACAGCTCAACAACTCAACTCTCCTTTCCTCTCTCGTTCTGCCATCTGGCCTTTCTCCATTTTGCATCGAGCGCTTCTTTTTTCCAGTGTGGCGCGAAAATCGACCATAAATTTGCTGGGTGAGGGCAGAAAACGACGCAATTCTGTTCATTGCACCGCAAGATCTGCTCGCTCTACCGGTTTTCTTGGGTTTTTAAATGATACCCTTCACCTTTTACTGGAACTCATTTTGATCACCGGACTCACCACCTTCTGTCCTGCTTCTTTTGTTGATTTTCTCTGGTCACAATTAGATCCTCGTTCTCGTCTTTGATCTCGACAAAATTTTAATCATTTCTTCACTACCTATACCATGACTCAGACCGCCAAACCCAAAGGCGGTGCCCGCCTCTCCGGGACCTCCAAATCGACGACCTCCAGCAAATCCCTCCCACACCCCTTCATCCCAGCGCCAAAGGCCCTCTCCCCCTTCACTGACACGCTTCCCAAGTCCTCAACCACCGTCTACATCACCCACATCGATCCGCGGCCCGCAACCTTCAAGCGCAACATCTTCCTCGTCCCCATCTCCGTCAACATCGCCGTCGTCGCCCTCTTCTGCTGGCGCATGTGGGTCATCGCACCCTACTACTTCTTCCTTTTGGCCTCCATGCTCGGCTACGAGAACCACACGACCATACGCGCAGCCGACCTGGCTTGGGGCGAGCTAGCCCGCGTCATCGGCCGCCGCACCTTGACCTTCATGATCGACTTTTTGCTGGCCATCTTTGTCTGGCCGTGGCCGTACGAGTTCGTGTTTGGTGCCAGCGCCGGCGAGGCAGCGGGCCGCGGCAGCCCTGCGCTCTGGCGGTGGAAGGTTGGGTTCCGTGAGAAGGAAGTGTACGTGCGGCGTAGTCGCAGCAGCTGGAGCAAGGTACTGGAGGGCCGGGACATCCTAGACCGTGATGGCAAGGAGAATCGGGAGGCGCGCGAGGCGGTGATCAAGAGGGTACGCGAGGCGACGCAACCGATGATTCTGCAGCGCAAGACAGGCTATGTTACCATGGATGGCGAATGGGACCTGGACTGGAAGGCGATGGTAGATGCGACCAAGCTGGTCGACAAGAAGGAAATCGAGCTGGAGGAGTTTGGCACCGTGGCGCTGTTGTGGCATGAGGAGCACGGCTGGATCAGCATCGACCTGGGGCAGGGTGACACCAAACAGCAGGAACAGAGGAGGAAGCAGCTGGAAGCTTTTAGAAAAGCGCTGGCTGCCCTGGACAAGGAGGAGCTGTTCTTCCGCTGGGTCGAGATGATCCAGTTCGAGACGACCCAGCCGGGCGGCTTCACCCCCGAGAGGCAGGTTGCCGCGGCGAAGAAAGTCAGGGACATGTTTCACGAGCATGGTGTCGACTTTGATGGGCTGTGGAAGGAAGCCGTTGGTACGGATGGGCTGGCTGGCATGCCATAGATGTGACTTACTTACATAGACTTTATCATATCGCGAGACAGGATGACATAGTAATCTACACAGCCACATGTGTCAATGATGGATGGACAGTCTCATGAGAGAAGAAAACAAAGAGTGGCCTTTTTTTTTTTTGTTTGTTTGTTTGGTCGATCCAAGAGTCTGCTCGTTGATGTATTGATGCTACCTAATTACCTAAGAGATGCAAGCGGCCCACCACCACCACCCTACCCTGGTTAAGCCAGGAGCCTGCTCGCTGATGTCTACCTATGAATGAGAGACTTATAAAAAAAAAAAAAAAAAAGAGCTAGCAGCCCGCCACCACACCTTTTGGTTAAGCCAGGAGTCTGCTTGCTAGACAAAGCAAAAGGTAAACGCTGACAGCGGCCGCTGGTATCAGATTATATACATGATCAAGTAAGCCTCACCCTGTCCTTGACGATAGTCTGGCGGACGCTTATTTCTTCTTCCCAGTCTTTTTTGACTTCGCCTTGGCGAGCTTCGCTTCGATCTCGGCGCTCTTTGCCTTGATCGACGCCGCCTTGGCCTCCTTCTCCGCCTGTGGATATAGGTTAGCAACGAGTCATCATCCAGAAACAGCAACACGTACCTGCTTGCGCGCGGCTTCGGCTTCGCGCCTCTCCCGGATGACGCGCAGGCGTTCCAAGTCGGCCTTCATCTGTTCCGACTTGATCTCGGCACGGGGGTCCTTCTTGGCCTTGCCGGTGCCGACCGCCATCCGACTGAACTGGCGGTCCAGTTCCTCGTCGGCGGACAGCAGGCTAGCCTGCCCACGAGTCTGGCTGCTGCCAGTGGCTGGCCCGGGCTGGGGGGCCTCCACCTCGGACTCGGAGTCCGAGGGCGGCAGATCGCCCACCTGGACGCTGCGCTCCGCGGCCTTGCGCAAGGCCGCCTCCTTGCGGGCCTTTTTCAAGGCCTTGCGCTCGTTCCGGCCCATCGGAGGCCCTTGGGCTTCCGTTGGGGGCGGAAGCGCGCCGCCGCTGGGGGGGAGCGAGGTGGGAGACTGAGGGTCGGCCTCCGAGCCCGACGGCGCTGAGTCCTCGCCAGACTGGAGGCCGTTGGCCAGCTGCCGCTGGGCCTCCTCGCTCCACATGCTGATTTCGTTCCCGTCCTCGTCCAGAATTACGTCGTCGAACCGGTCGGTCCGACGGGTGAACTTCTTGAACTTGTTGGGGGCCATCTTAGTATGTCAGGTGTCTTTTGCGCTGCGAAGTGTCGAAGGCACTTGTTTCTGTCGGAACGATATCGCTTTCGTAGAACGTGCGTGTGTCGATCGAAGGTTTGTTGAGAGCGTTGGTTGTTGTTGTCGAAGCGCGATGGGAAGTCCAACTTCTGAGACGTTCTGGTGAAAGAAGCAGAGAGAACCACCCGCGGGGGATGGGGATTGAGGAGTATTTATAGTCGCGGTTCTGGCACAAGCGGCTTCTCAGAACAGCCTGACATATCTGGAAAAAAAAGAAGTGGGATCAAAACTGTTCTAGAATCGCAATCGGATGTGATGGAAACTACGTCTTGCAAACGGGTCAAAGCACAGAGTTTAAGAAAGTTCCTGGAGTTTGGATGAAAGTCGCGATGGTGTTCCAGGTACCCCACGTTCTTCGATGCGGGGCACCCTTTGTCGGCCCGGCTCCAGGGACACGGCTTGCAACCACTTAAACCTTATTTGGACCTCACCCAACTCATGAGAAAAACTGTCCAGTCAACTTCCGCAATACAACTTCGGCTTGCAACTGACTTCTCATTGCTGGTAGCTGCTCTTGCATAATAGGATTTGAAGTCGCGCTGACTACGTCCCCTCAAGGTGTTTTGAACTACTGTTCCGACAAATTGTTAGTAATCTATACTGCTGATTGGTTCAAAGATGATTGCACATGCGTCTGCAATCCCGATCTTGGTTGGACAAAAATGTTAGTGTTTCTCATCCTTGATTGGATGGAAGACTGTTATGAGGCAGGTAAGCAATTGAAGATTCGTTCCACATTGTCCTGGCAACGCATGTGACTGTCTCAAGGAGACAGACAACCCAGTTCTTGTAGGAGCATGTGAACATAAATTTTCTTATGAGTTTTCTACACTGTATTTCATCTGATCTAGCATGGACAAGCTGTTACGCAGCCCATGTTTGTGTCTTTGTGTCGCTTTAACATTCAGAGTCAGTTGGGAAACGAACCTTGTTGGAGGATGGTGTGCCGCTCATTTCCGATTGGTCAGAGTGGGCTCCACTACCGACGTCGCAGGAAAATTCCGTCGTCAAAACGAGATCTGATCTCTATCCCTTTCTCTCTCTCTCT
>NW_006383031.1:255891-469164 GCF_000221225.1 Thermochaetoides thermophila DSM 1495 | reverse complement strand
TCTCTCTCTCTCTCTCTCTCTCTCTCTCTCTCTCTCTCTCTCTCTCTCTCTCTCTCTCTCTTTTCTTTTTCCAATCATTCAAAACTCATTCCTTCTTATTCACTCTGGATTAAGTCTTACACCATGGCTGTCTGGAGGGGAAACGGGAGGATAGAACAATTCCTTCACTTACCCTCTGTCCCTGACGCCTTATGCTGCATATCGGGGCCGGAGAAATTTTTGTTGGAGACATTCCACACATCAACTATAGATCGTAGTCTGACCTTATCTGCAGTACTCATCTGCTGACTGGAGTTCCCTACGCTTTGTATGTAGCATGTAGACAGAGGGTTCCTGGTCTGGTCTTGTTGGTACAGCACGTCTTCCATGTGCTACTCGGGCTTGAATATATTTTAAGATGAAAGAACAGTATGAATCGGAGAAAAAGATGTGGAGGAGGGGGGGGGGATGTGCTGAAGGGGGAGAGAGGCTCTATTACCGTGTGGTTGAACTCTCTAAATATTGATCAGAGCTCAATGTTGCCTGTCTCAGATCAACCTCAGCCCCAAGCCTCATACCCCGTTCCCTCTAGGAGCCCTCCAGCGTAGCCAACAAGTCTCCTACATTCACCGCTTTGCGTTTTCGTGGCCGCAAGTCCGAAGTGCTTCTCCCGCGTGATGTCTTGCCTGTTGTCCTTGATGATGAAACTTGAGGTTCTTTGTTATCACCATCTCTTCCTTTCGAGCCTTGCACGCTCCAATCTCGGGCAAAAACACTTCTCCTCGGACTAAGGAAAGATGGTCCTCGATGGCGCAATCGAAGACTCACAAATCGCTCTCGCGGTAGAGGAATCCCGGCAGCCTCTGCTTGGACTCGGCCGGCTTCGTCATCTGCCTTTCTGCTGTTCTGGTCGAGAAATGCGAGAAACCAGAATATATCGTTATCCGTCCCCTCCGGCGTAGACGCCGGCGGTAACGGAGAGTTTGCGGGCTTGAACCAGCGTTTGTATTCTTCTGCTGCCAACTTCCAACTTCTAGAGTCACCGGAGGGGTTCTCAATCGGATGTTGTGCCGCGTTCTTCTCTCCCGTCTCTTCTTCCTGCTCACCCTGTTCCAAACTCTGAGGCGATGAACTTGTTCGAGGATGGTACACGATCTGGATTGGAGTTTTACTGTTCTCGAACACTAGCTTCAAGTCCCTGAGTGTCAAAGCCTCATGATAACCAAGGCCAGCGAGATCAACTTTACGCAAGACCGACCCGGGTAGAAACGCCCGCATATACGTCAAAAGATGGGGCTCCCGAAGTTTGAAAGCCACCTTCTTCCATCCTCTAATGTGCTCGGCTACTTTAAACCACGAGAATGCATTTGGTCCCGCAATATCAAAGATCTCCAACCGGGGGAAATGCATCGCATACTCAAGCGACTGTTGCGAGATATCCTCTGTCGTTGTCACAATCTTCAGGACTCGCAACGAAGCAAACGGTTCCGGCTTCATCTCACTCCAGCCCTTGATCACTCTATCATGGATCGCACCGCTTGCGGCGTCTTCGCGTTCGATCAGCTCGAGAACAGCCAATCCACGAAGGTTAGCCAGGGAAAGCAGCTGACGGGAGTCGAAGTGCTCGATATTGTCGATGGTCAGGTAGGTTAGGCAGTCTGTGCATCTTGAGAGCGGCTCCGTGTAGACGGAGAGTTCGCACGGAGGATCGACAATCTCGAGACAGTATCGCTGGGCTTCCATAGGGATTGTGATCTCGTCGTCACGGCGTTTTGCGTCACACAGCCGTTCGACTGCTTCTTGCAACGCATCCTCCTTCATGCAGCGAGAGAGTGAGTTCCAGGCATGGAATGGTATATTTCTACCATTAGGTTGTCAGCAACAGTCCCAGTGAATCGACTACCATCCCGGCCAGCCAACGAGAGAACCCCTACCGCGCGGTCAGCTCCTTCCACAGCCATTCTCTCGCCGTTGGCGGGAGGTCTTGCAGTGCCTCGCCATCCACATCAGAGATGCTGTCTGCCAACACCCGGAGGGATATGTCCATGAGCGGCCGCGGCCCGGTGCCACAATTGCGTCCTCGAGCTGTACGTCGCGGAAACCGGATCCAATCCTCGCATGTACGATACCATTTCCTATCGACTAGAAGACCGGAAACGCCAGACACCGTTGTGCTGGTGCCGCTGCTTGGAAAGTAGATGGAGTCGGAGAGTGAGGAAATGATGCTCATGGCACTAGGCTAGGAGTTTGTAGCGCAAAGATGGCTGAAGCGGAGGAATATACAAAAAGTTAACAGCGCTGAGTCGGAGGGGTTTGCACGGACTGATGTGACAAGGCCAGACAACCCATTCACCAGAGTCACAATAAGGCATTGGGTGAATCTCCGGATAGTGGACTTGGGTACCTAGAGACACCAAGGGAGGAAAAAAAAAAAAAAACTGGGTTATCTTGGTCAGAGTTGCGAGTTTTACGACAACCGTTTAATGAGCCCCGAGATAGCTTAAAAGCTGTGGTGGCGACTAGGGTGACAGGAAAGGCATCGGATAGGGTGAAGAGTGTATTGCAATGAGACATGATGGTGAAACCAAAACAGTCATGGAGCCCACCATTCGGTTCTGGTTGACTGATGCGTGGGGCCTTTGGTGATTCTGGACTCTCGGTTGAATGCTTATCGCAAGTACCATACGCAGGATGGTGGCTGACCGACTTGGATGTTGGTTATCCCTTGTCTTCTTCACCCAGAGGGTTAGGGTTGTGTGGATAACTTAGAAGAGAGTGAGATAGTTCAGTTTTTGATCGGTGTTAGATCGAAGAATCATCGAAGAATCATCGAGCGCACAGGGCTATGAGCAAAGGGGGGCTGCTTTCCACGAACTCAACCTTTAAACCTCCATGAAAAGGTAGCAGAGGCTCTTCATAGGTTATCTTCGGTTTCTATCTACGCCTTGAAAGCACCACGGACCTAGTGACCGACTGGCATTGCTAACCAGCGGCTGTTTGTATCCCAAAACAGCGGCAAAACAAAGCCGAGTCAGCCAGGCCATATTAAGAGTCCCTGTCTGTTCTCTTGTCCTTCCAGGTCCATCAAGGTGGATGGGAAATCGCGTAGTCCTGCTGCGGGTCAAAGCAGCCAGCCCACGTGGAACGCAATGACCCGAGAGAGCCAGTCAAGGCTCGCCCACATCATCACAACCCTCCCCACCCACCTAAAAACACAGCCCAGAATCCTCTCCTTCCAACATATTCCACAGACTGCTCAGATCACCGCTTACGCTGCAACAGCCTCCCTCTCCAGGGCCTCCAGCTCCTTCAGCACAGCAGCCTTAGTCTGAATCTTCTTGATCTGCGTATCCTCGAGCTTCTCGCCGCCCGCAAGGCGCATCTCCAGGTCCTCTATCGCGCGGATCTTCTTTTGCAGGCTGCGAATCTTCTTCGCGTTCGGATTCGTAGGGGCTTGAGTCTGCGCGGGCGAAGCGGTCTCAGCGGGAGTGGATGCAGCAGCCGCGGGTGCAGATGGCTCAGTGCTGGGCTTGCGGTTGTTGTCGGCGTTGTTGCCCTTTTGCTGTTGCTGCCCATCACCGTTGTTGTTCCGCGTCCGGCTACGGTCCCGACGGTTCTGGGCATTACCCGCAGAGCCGTCCGATGGAGGAGCCAGGTGGCCGTCGGAAGCGTTGGCATCACCACCAGCACCGCCCTCCTTCTTCCTGTTGCGTTTCTTCTTGTTTTTGAGAGCGGTCTTGGACAGGTTCTCACCGTCAGCAGCGATGGCACCAGGAACGGTGCGCTGAGCGGGCTCAGCACCAGGGACCTGGTTCCGGGGACGACCAAATCCATTGGCGCCAATGTTCGAAGTGCCGTTGCTGACGGTATGGGCAGCACCGCCCTCATCCTCCCGCTTGAAATGGAGAGGAGTGCTGGTGCCGCGAGCACCAGGAGGGCGGTAAACGCCAACTGCCTTGGCCGGCGCCTTCGCCTTGCTAAGATATTCAGCGGCCGATGGGTGCGCGCTGGGAACGGGGGTCAACGGATCCTCGTTCGCCGGGAAGCTAGAAGGAGGAGCCGGACGCCACATGACGTTGTACAACTCAACCATGTCCTCGTTGTACATGAGGGCGCCGCTGACGTGCCAGAGCTTGACGCCGTTGTCGACACGCAGCCGAGGGGACGTGGTGGCAGTCATGATATACTTGCTGTCGGGGCTCCAAGCGCAGACGCTTGGGTTGCCGCTCTCGATGGTGCAGATCTTGCGGTAGCCCTTGTCAAGGTCGTATACGTCGATCTGACCAGCCAGGTTGCCAAAGCCGGCAATCAGGGCGAAGCGACCAGTGGGCGAGAAGATGATGGTGTTGCGAGGGGCGATCGGGAAGGTGTGGTTGGCAATGCCGCGGTGGTTGAAGATGGTGGTTTTGGACGGCATGTAGCCATACACGACGCCGAACTCGGTCGAGTTGGGCGACCAGGCGACATCGTGGATCGGGCCCTCCTTGTCCAGAGTGATGCGCGCGTCAAAGGCGCCGTTGGCGGTGAGCAAGTACATGGTGGTCTCGCCATAGTAGCTCTTGTTCGACTTGTCAACGTCCGTTTGCGCCAACACAATCAGCGCAGTACCCAGACCGTTCCACTTGAGTTGAACCTTGTCGCCCTTGAAAAAGGTCTTTTGAGAGACCGGGCTATTGAAAAGGGGGACGTTGTAAACCTTGACAGCAGCGGGTTGGCCCTGGAAGCTGTTAGCCCGCTTGCGTATAAGACCCTCTCGGTGTACATACCTTGCGCTCGGGAACGAACACGGCCACGTTTTGGTTCTTGCCCGGAGCGAGGGCAAAGTCGGTAACGCCCTCGACGCGGAGCTTGCTCCAAACCGTCGAGAGGTCTTCGCTCCGGTAGAACTGTATCTCGTTGGTAACCATGCGCGCGCAATACTTCTCATCGTCGCTGTACTGAAGGTTCCAGCCCGACTGCGACTTCTGGACCCACTGGCCGACGGGCTGCTTCTGGGCACCAGGAGCAAGGTCCTCGACAGTGCGCCAAACCTTCAAGTTCTTATTGGCATCGCCATTCTCGTCCTTGGATGGGCGCTCCCACGTGCTGAGGTAGGTGCCGCGAGGCGAAAAGCCAAGCTCGTAGACGTTGGGCACCGGGAGGGTGGTCCAGACGTGGCCACTGGGAGTGTCGACGACCACGACGGCCTCATTGGTGGCATAGGCGAAGAAGCGGCCACAGGGCGAGTACCCACAACACCGCGTGTTCCCCTCGGGCTTTGCGAATCCAGGGACGGCTCGGTAGGCCGGCGCGGCATCAAAGACGCCGATGGTCTTCTGGGTCCGGTAAGCAAACTGCAACGGATTCGCCATGACTAGTCAAAGCCACAGGTTGTCGCGATAGCAGTAAAGTGTTCCAAATGGGGTGTCAATCAAGTCTTCTTCTCGGGTTGGTTGGCTTGAAGAACTACCGCGCTTCTTTCTTGGATAGGCGGGCCTGCGATAGACACGTGTGCGATGTGTGAATGTGCTTGGCTCAACCGTAACAACAACGGATGTCGATGGGTTAAGATGGATCAGAGTTCGACTTGCTAGAAGCGCCTGCCACAAAAAGGGAGATAAAATAATCAGTCAAGTGTTCAGAAGCTGAACGCAGCCGAATGGGTGATGCGCGTCTTTCGAGCGTCAACACCAGATCAACGGCAGTCAGGGACTGACTCTGGCCAACGCAGCAGCAGCCGTGACGTGGGACGAGCAGCGGGGGGCGCGAAGAATGCGGCGGGCACACACACACACACACACACGTGAGGCAGCAAAGCCAAAGATGTCCTGTAATGCTGGTGATGTAGCTCGACTCCGTGACGGCAGACGGGCAGACGGAACGAGACAACGGGGAGAGCAGCAGACAGACAGGATGTCGGGCACTCAGGTGGTCTTTGATGGGCTCGGCACACAAAGACGCGGCAGATGGGACGACGAGGTCTGTTGCTGCGGCAGGGGAAATTTGAAACCCGCTTTTTGCGAAAGAAAAAAAAAGCCGACCGACAGAGAAGAAGAAGACGGGGAACAAAAGAGAAGAACAGAGGCGCCCTTGGGGAAGATTGGCGGAGGCGGTGCGTGTTGATGGGCCTGGGCAGGAAGGGAGGGACGGGGAAGGCGAGGAGAGAGGAAAGGGTCGAGAGAAGGCGGACACGGCAGCGGGCAGCCGGCGGCGCTGCTGCAGTGGGTGGCAGCATGGGCGAGACACCACACGCACACACACGCACCAGCGATCAGGATCGGCTCCACACTGTCATGACCTATTTTTTTATCTCAGGCTTGTGCTTCGTCGTGGCTTGCGGCGTTGCTGTGTTGGCTTGTGTCGTTTCAACATTCTGATTGGGTGGAGGAGCCTTATGCCCCACATCTCCCGCCAAATGTGGATTCTGGGGCAAATCCAGGCTAAGTACGTACCCTGGTGCTATTCCATCTCTTGACCACAAGCACCACAATGAGGACGTGAATTGAGGACAGCCAACAGATCACAGGATTCCGCTGGGTCTCCGATAAGTCATTTAGATCATGAAGGCATCCAAGTCCTGTCACAGAAACATAGCATCCAACATAGTACAGATTACATGCTGGCCCCTGACCCCGACCATGATTCTGAAACTTACGATGGCAAAGTGGCCTTACATGACCGCAAAGTGTGCCAATGAGTCTCTGAGTTTTCCGCTCACGAGTTACAGAAGCATTTCGTCTAGTGATAAGATACCTGGGGGCATGATGCATCACCAACTTGCTAACTCAAACAATGGTTGACAGACTTCTTGTAACCGACTTTGGGACAATCAACTGTGGGCCGACTTGGGGGGGGGCGACCGGCTCTTTACACCAGGAAAGAAAAAGTCAACCAACTTTGATCAACTTTTGTAAGTGAAAAGGGCAGTCGCAGAGAAACTGATTCTTGGATCCCTGGGTACGTATCTTGAACCGTAAGGATCTCAGCTCATAGTGGCCTGTTTGATCCACACCTCTTGACTGAAAGATTCAAATTCCTGATATCCTTGAAGTTTGGTCTCAGTAAGGTGTGACTGAAGAGTTCTCTCTTTGTTAACGAATCAAGACTGACATCTGCAGGGAAACTCTCACTGCTGAACATATTGTAACTAACGTCCCTGACGGCACGCTCAGATGCCTGGTGGGATGAAGAGGACCCTGGAAATGCCTGTGATGACGTCACGGGCCCAGAAGAAGGGTTAATTCAGATCACAACCGATGGGAACATCAAGCGCTGTGCATCTCTTGCATCCTTATTAAACCCAGGCAATTTGTTCTAATGGTCTCATTTCATTGCAGAGCTGTGATTCATCAAATGTTCCTTCTTAAGCTGTTGATCACTGTGCTAAGGAGGGTGAGAGCACAATTGGCTGGCAGAGTGTGGCTTGTCACAGGTTAGAACAGGAGCCAACGGAAGGGAATTTCCGGCATGCAAAAAGGAACCCGTGATAAGCAGCAATATGATCAAATTGCGTAGCTGTCAAGCACATTTTCTTTTTTTTTTTCATAATCCCAAAAAAACTTCACAAACCCAGAAGCTCTAATGGTGACAAACCCCTGTTCTCTCCCAGCCAGCATTCTGGGCCCAAGTAAGGCCGGCAGTCGGAAGAATCCGATCGATTGTGGGGAGCCCAGTGCGAGAGTGTTGTAGCCCTACCGCACGGATCACCCCCAGGCCGCGCTAACTCTTGTTTGGACAACCTTGTTCAGCCGCATCAACGTCGCCAATCACCTTAAGCGTAATGCAAGGTATCAGAATGCTAATTGGGGCTTGTTTGTGGCTCCTGTTACTGTCATCCTATCAAGCCCTTCAACCAGCAAAAGTTGACCCTGGGCGCTTGAGACAACTGCTCAAACACCTAATGCCTACTCTCCTAATAAACGGGGGTTCGAAGCCTCTGAAGCCCTTAGTGCAGAGAAGCTTTATTAGAACCCAGAGTAGCTACGAGCTATATCTATGTCCAACTTTTCAGAGCACTACATATTGTGCTGGATCTAATATGTTTTCTAAGTCAAAGTTTGGAATCCCCTATAATTTGGATACTGTATCAGTAACTTAGGTTACCTTTTCCTAAATGAAAAAAAAAAGACCGCGATTGTCTCGCAATACACTGTCTTTGGGAGTTCTAGGAGAAGCCTTCTCTATATTGAGCTTTCAGGGGACGAGGATAGCTTTGCTTGCTTTCCTGCCTCTTAGCTCAACTGGCTTATTGCTGGAAATTGAAAACTAGTAAAGTTCTCTAAGTTATAACATTATCACTTATAAGTCACAATATAGAGAATATATGGCGATCCAGGCAGCCTTCCTGAGACGGGTTGGGATCCGGTTCAAGGCTTAAGGATCTGAGAGACAGAAGTTCTCACACAGACTCGAGAGCACTGTGGTCACCAGTTGTCTTGGGCAACTGTTGGATTGCTGACTTGGGAGTTCTTTCGTACCTTTCCTGCTGCGAGGAATTTATCTGCCCTAGATACTCAGAATCCTTCCTTGTCTCTTCTCCCAGGGAGCTTTTAGTCCTTCATCAGTTCCTAGCTCTGACAACCATTAGTCAGAAACCCTTTGTTTCTTGTTGGTCGTTTGGAATATCGCGTGAACCGCGTCTTTATGTGTCCTTTGTGTTTTATCCCACTTTTCTGGCGAGGTACTCCCTCTTAGTTGTGACAGGATATCTAACCTAATAGCTGGCCAATATGCTAACTCTTTGATTGACTTTTAGTTATAAGCAAGTTCTCTAACCAACTTCTTTAACGAACTTTAGCATTTTTTCGGTTTTTCAACTAGGTCCTTCAACTTTGATCGACATCTTTAACTATTTGAGCTGACGTCGACTAGGCTCTTCAACTTTTTTTTTCCAAAAAAATCCAACTTTTGTCTCAACTATGTGACGATCCACCTAGCCCTCCTCCGAGGGTTTCGGATTCGGCTAAAGGCTTATGGATTTGAGAGACAAGAATTCCCACACAAACTCAGGGTCACTGCGGTAATTAGTTGATTTTGTACAGCTTTTTCTATTGCTGACTGGGGAGTTCTTCGTCTCCTTCTCCCATGAGCGATCTATCTGCCCTATGAACTGATGATCCCTTCTTCTTTCTACCGCAGGCCCTTCTTTGTCAGTAACTTTTGGTCTTGTTTTCCTATTGACCGTTTCGGACCTGCGTGAGCCGCGTCTTTATTAGTTCTTTGTGCTTGATACTACTTTTCCCTCCTGATACACCCTGTTTGTCGTGATAAAACTAACTATTCTTGACTGACTTCTTCAACCGACTTTTTTTTCCTAACTTGTTCAACTAACTTCTCTTACTGATTTTGTCGATGCTTTATATGTTGACTTCCTCGACTAACTTTTCGGACCGACTTTCCAACTAACTTTTTCCAATTAACTTTTTACCTGATTTTTTTCAACTCTCCTCCGTGCAGGGGCCAACTCTGCCCTACGCTGGCCACCTTAACCGCACGCTGGGGCAAGGATTCCTAGAGCGCATCCACTGGCCCTCCCATTGCCGAATGCCGAACCAAGCCGGTCGGGTCGTTGTGTAACTGGAAGCGCACCTCACCAGGTTTAGCGTCAGCTCTGGCTACACCGTCTAGCTAAAGGCCAAGGACGGGGCCAGCTGCTACAGGAGATGCCATCTCTAATGCTAGATTCGTCGTGCACCGAATTTATCTAACGTGACCACACTTCACTTTGCCCAAACAATACGTCGTAGTGTTCCGGTATGGCTAGGTAGTTTAGCTAGGGTGCTCCCGTGTAATTGTGTCCAGTGGACACTACGACACTCAGAGGACGTGTGCTGGCTGGTGTACCACATGGCTGGGAAGGCAGCTCGTGGGGTTTCCGGCTGACGAAGCATCAAGCTGGCACCAACCAAATTCCGCAGACTACATGAGCTTTACCAGGAGCAGTCTCAGGCGCTGCTATAACATGATACTGCTGGCTCACTCGTTTTGATTTAGCCTACTTAGGAGTATAACATTTCTCTGACAACCTTTAGTTTTTTTTGTCCGAAAATCAAACTAGACCTCGACATCCAGAGACGCAAACTCCTGGACGGTTACACAGGTTCACAATGACACATCATTTCCGTCAATGACGGGAAACATCGGGGCCATTGATGGGAATACCCCCAACGCAGGATATATATAACTCGCCAACATACGTCAGGGAGGAAAGTTCAAATAGTGAAATGACCATCTCTTGAGCACATCGAACACCAAATATATCACACCCATAAGCACACAAACTATTCAGAGCATTAATACCATTACCTGCCTGCCTACCTAGTCAACAAAAAGTCCACCTCCCCTCTCACCTCCCATCTCTGAAGCTCATGAGCATCATCATCGCATAGTACATACCTAATGTAAGTACATGTAGTGCGAACCATCTGTCTAAGTCATGCATGAAAATACATATCATCTTTCTCCGTCTGTTTCCGTGCTTATTCATCAATCATCATGATACAATCATCATGATAAAGAGCATCATAACAAAACCATGAACAGGAAGGGGAAAGGAACCCCATAAGAATACATGAGAGTGGAAGGGGAAGGGAGGGGCGTGTTTCAATGTTTGTAACCAAAACGAGTATGCTTGCTCCAATCAACAACATAGCAAGAAAAAAAAAGCCTCATAAATGTTCCCGACATCTCGTAACCATGCGTAGCGTCGTTTCGTGATAAAGGAAAGAAATCATCGTTCCGTGTGTGAGACACGAAAAAAAAAACAAGAAAAAAAGGGACTAAATGAGAGATAGGAAATGGTATCTGAAAGACCCAAAGAAATATAAACGAAATGCACCTTACCCAACTCGCTTTGATCCATCAGCCGTTTTTACCATGTTCCCAAATCCATCATAACCAAAACTCTTCATTTATCAACCTCACCACCTTAACCGAATCTCATACCTCACCCCTCTCACCCCTCCACCAGGACTCGAACCATCATCCGATAAGGGATCCGCCTCCCCATCAGCATCCATATCCAGCACCATCTCGTCCCCCCACTCGCTCTCCGAGTTCTCCCTCTTGACCCCGCTTCCATTACCATTCATCCCATTCACTCCATTATTGCTCGGAATCTGCCGCACGTCCATCACGAAATCCATCCCCTCGTTCATTTCCCTGACGACATCATCATCAACGATGACTTCCAAGCCTTTCCCTTCGACCTCCCGAACGACCCGGCTAACTAGCCTGGCATCGAACCCCCCAAACTTGCCCGCTAACCTCTCCACCAGGTCAGAAACCGTCCTCTTGAACAAGTATACGGCACGGTAAACCATCTTCTCTCCTGAGGCTTCATGCCCATCACTCCTCCGAGCAACATAGAAACACGCCACCGGCTTGGGAGTCTGCCTTGGGGGCGGACGATACGACGGGTCCACGCCAAGGGCATCAATCCATCCCGTAATCGACGTTCCATTCGAGTTGAGTCTCGGCACTCGAGTCGTCTGCTGGTCAGGGTCGAAGTTGCCGTCTTGTGCTTGCTGAGGGTAGTTGATGGATGCTGAACTGGGGGAGAGGGACAAGAGCGAGGAGTCGGCGGCGATCGATGAGCGGTGACTGCGCCAGTCGCTATTGTCTCGGAAGTCGATGTGCACGTCGCTGGTTGTGCCTGGTAAGGTGACGGGGTGCAGGTCGGGATCATCCAAAGCGTCGCCGCGCAAACTAAACACCGACACGGGCCGCGTGCTGGTAAACATATCCTGCAACGACTGCAACTTGGCATTGAGATCCTCCTCGAGGGAACTCATCCTCTGCTGCTGCTGTCCCTGCTGTCCCTGCTGTCCCTGGCTCTGTTGTCCCGAATCCGTGGCGCTACTAACAGATGACATAGACCACGAGCGCTTATGTTTGGGCACCTTCCCAGGGCGCTGGAGGTCAGGCGCTCCCTTTAGCGCCTGGGACGCAGCGCTCCGTTTCCGTTTTGAGCCGTCTTTCATGCCTGCCTCGGCCTGCGCGATCTGCTGCTTAAGCTTGTCGATCATCTTGCGGACGTGGGCCACGTCGTTGGACAGCTTGCGCTCAGCACCGTGGTCACGGAAGAGTTTCACCATGCAGTAGCTGATTTCGGCTTCGTAGGCCGAGTTTTCTTGTGAGTAATCCGAGGACGAGGCAGCAGCCGAGTCTTGTGATGGGGGAAGCTGCTGGGTCTTGGCACATAACCGCACAGGTATACCCTTGACACCTTTGGAGTGACTAAAATCGGTGGATAGGAAGTTGAAACGGACGGTGATGGTACATTCAGGGGCGGAGTCGCACGCCGGGGGCGTCCAGACGACCGCGAAACCGTCGAACGACGAGCTTTCGAGCTCGATGCGCGTCTTCTTGTCGTCCTCGACCTGCGACGACGATGTTTCTACGTATTCTACGGCCTGGAGCTTGCCTCCGCGTTGATGAGCCTCGCTGGTACCGCGACCCTCCTTCCACAAGCCCCAGTACACGTTTGGCTTCTGGCGTTGCTGTTCTTCTTCGAACGATACGCGGATGTATGTACGGAAGCGTGTTCCTGGAGTAATGGGCTGACTAGGCTGGTTGGTGTCGGTGATGGTAATGGTATAACTCTGTCCCTTATTGAGATATGTTACAGGGATCTCATCGGGATGCCTGATCATCGCGGTCGGGGCGTGAAGGACGGCGTGGAAACGGAACTTTTCGGCAAATGCAGGGGGTAGAGCTGTCCTGTCGGCGTCGGACGACCCCGCCTGGAACGCGGGAATCGACTGAGGCTGAAAGGCAGTCTCGATCGTGCTTGACTGATCGTCGCCTTGGTCGTGATCCGAGTCTGCCTGCGCTGTGTCTTGGTCCATGGCCTCAAAGCCAGGGTTCTGGCTCAGAAAATGTGACGGAGCGAGCGAAGGCTGGGGTTCAGTCGTCGGGACGAAGGGGTTGAACTGATTGGGAAATTGAGGGAGCGGAAAGCCATTATTGAACGACATGTCCATCGAAGTCGCGCCTGGCTGCATGGCGGCCCCCGAGGTTGCCATGGATAGCGGTGTTCCCATCCCGAGGCCGAGCGTCGGCGTGTGCAGGTCGCCGGCCTGGGGATGGTAGAGCGTATTCGTCCCTCCAGGGGTCGTCGCGGTGTAGTAGTTGTAGTTGGCGAAGTTAAAGGTGAACGAGGCAGGGTCCAGTAATGTCGGAGTAAACCGCCATGGCTCGTTGGAGGCTCTGGGAGTCGGATCCTGATCGCGGAACATATCCTGGCTCAGGGACTGGGATCTGGGCGATGTTAGTCTTTGACCGAAACTCTTATATTATCTAGGTGACGCATACCTATCCGGACCAGCCAAACTTGGCTGACCGGTTGTCACTGTCCTTGCTGGTCCTCCTGTTGTCGAGGTGGCTGCGACCACCTCAGGAAACTGTTGTCTGAAGTTGGCCACCAGGTCCTCGCCTGGTTTTCGTGAGCTTGTCCTATATCGCAGGGGTCAGCAGCTGCTGCGACGACGCAAGCCGAAATGATCTTTGTTGACTTGCCTTTGACGGAACATTGCTATTGTATGTATGGGCCTTGTAAGGCTAACGTAGACCAAAGAGATAGACAGGACGGATGAGAATGATGGTCTGTAATGCGATGAAACTTGACGTCTGTGTCTTTGTATTCGATCTCTATCCTAATCCGTAGACTTCGTCCGAATACTCGCAAGATCGGTTCTCGGCGCTATGGTTCTGATGGCTGTCGCAAACACACGTATACCTGTATGAGTAGCTGTTTGTTGTGACCAGGTGCCGTGACGTTTGGTATGCGACGAGTCTTCTCGAATCGAAAAGTCGAGTCCGATCAAACGAGCGTCGGCAGAGGACAGGTGTCAGACGGCAGAGGGCAGGCGTAGCAAACGAGAGGAAGAGGTGGATATGACGGCGCAAAAGAAGGCCGTTCTGACAGCCACTGAATTGGCTGACTCCCCGCAAACCGCAAACAAAAAAAAGTTTGGGGTCGGGCTGGGGCACTGGAGGCGCGTGATGCGGATGGTCGGATGCTTGGTCGGGTAGGGCGTCTGAGGTGTCTCCCTTTCTTAAGCTTATAAATGGGACCACCCGTCGTCACCCGTGGATCAAATGGACCAGAGCACTCGGGCTCAGGCACCCTTGTACCGATACGCGCGTGTCAGGACGGGTCCCGACACCGTTGTTGCGTGGTGCGCATGCGCTCCCCACTTGAACAGCTTTTTGTCTTCTATTTTTCCTATTTAGAGCACACACAGCAGGGGGGGGAATCACGACAACGGCCACTTCACGTCTTGGAGGTGGGGTTAGGAGCAGAGAAAATGATAACTCCCCTCAGCTCAAACAGCTACAGACAGCTAAGTAGTAAACTTACAGATGGTAGTTTGCTGGCTGCTATGACTCTGACTCTTCTGTGAGACATGCAGATAGGGAGACAGATGGAAGAGCGAATGGCGCGGAGGGGGGCAAAGGAACACAGTGGAAAAGTCAAGCGGAGAGATGATGGCACTGAGTGGGGCCGTGGACCGTGGGCAGGTGGGGTAGCGGGGAAGCACGCCGAAGTCGAGCGAGCAGCGAACCAGCGACCACTGGCCTGATGTTCTAGTACTGGTACCGGTACCAGTATCGTTGCCTGCCTGCGTAAATGGTTTCGTTTTGGCTGTCTGCATCATGCAACGGATCGAAGGGTCGATATGCCGCGGAAGGGTGTGCTCGCGCCAGTATTGCAGTTCGTTTGTTTTGGTTAGTTTTGTATCTACTTTCAATAGTCAACAAAAAAGATTCGTCGAGAGCTGAAACTCAGACAGGTGGCAACAACTGAGAGGATCTGGGCCCTGAACTATAGGCCAAAGTTGAAAATTAAAGGGTTCGTGGAAAAATGAACAAAGACCGGTCGTCACCAATCTCATCGCCCGTCGATGGATGTCTCGCACATCCGCCCATCGCACGTTACATACGACACCATGGCTGTGCTCCCATCATATCGCCACGATTACGACCGAGAGCCACAACAGCATCGCCTCAGACCAATAGGAACGAGCAGTGCGAGGATCTGGTGCGTGTTGTCGATACCCAGTGACGTTGTTCGTTACCAGTGCGCGACTTCGTGGGTTCGCCGATCTCCTCCAGCAGAAAACGGACCGTGTGACAGCCAGCAGTCCTCGCGCCATGTACCGTGACCTGTGATCAGAACTGTCCGAACCACAGATACGGTCCCCACCTACTCGATCCTCGATCCATCCTCACTCGCATCAGCCGCCGGTCCACAGATTTGCTCATTTTCGCAGATGCACACCGCTGTCTTTGTGCCATCCGCAACCGTTGATAAACGCTGGTGAGTTGTAAATATTCTCATCTGTTTACTTTACCCATCTGCGATTTCAGACATTTACCCGGCAACGATATGCCCCAAAAATACTACATCTCGCTGACCGAGATCCGTCTCGTGTCGCAGACACCCACAGCCGTCGCAACCCTCACCGGGGCGACTAACGGTCCGACAGCAATGAACAATGTGGGGCTTTGCTGAGTGTTTGTTGGGCTTGTTGGCTCACGGCTCGGCTGACAGGGGATCCCGCTTGCATCGGCAAAATGCGCGATGACGTCACGACGGATCCCCTCGTATCACTCACAGAGGAAAGCAAAGGCGAGCGAGGGAAAAAAAAGCCCTCCTCTCGATGGCCCCAACGTCAAAACACCTATCTGGAGATTTGGTGGCTGGAGTGGAAGTTCACATCCACACCAGACTGCACGATGGCGCGCAGACTTGACACCAATCGTCCACCGTCCCCGCCAGGCTGCGGAGCGTGGCCAGATCGTTGCTGTGGTCTGCGATGTTTATGCGGAACGATATGGTGCAATGCGTTGGTGGTGTAAACCCCTCTAGGAGGGGATCTGATGTGATGAGAGCAGCGAGGAGAAATTTCTAGAGTTTTGCCTTGTGTCTGTGTGGGTGCGGATCCTACCGACGGTCGGCATCGCAAACTACCAACTCGGGCACCCTGCTCCTTGCGTTGATATTAGCTGAAGATCAACTATCGTCAAGCCCAAAAAAAAAAAAAAAAGAAAGATCGTAACTGATTCAAATCTTCGACACAACTACTCGACTCGTCCCGACTCACATTACGGTCCCGAATTACACCGACAGAAAATTATCCTCTTCTAAAGGGCTTTCGGTGGTCTTGGCGGATGACGTCATCAGCTGACCTGGGTCCGCAAAGTCTTGGCTCTCCTTCCCATCTTGCGTACCTCTCCTGATCATCCAACCTCGTCGTCACCTTGCGACTGATCCAGTGCCCCGGGTCGTTCATTTGAGCCTCGAGGCCTGGATCTGAGTGGCTCCATTGTACGTTAGAGACGTCTCGGGCTCTCTCTCTCCTCGCCTTTCCGTCTTCGCTGCTACACTCCCCGCTACCCACCCTCGACGCTACGCTGCCTGCACGAGGCGCTCTTTGGACAGCTGAACCTTGGTTTTGGGCTCAGAATCGTTCTGGAAGTCGTCAGAAACATGACTCGCCATCTCGATTTGAGCACACTGCGTCAGATGGGGAATTCCCAGTAAATCCCATGCCTCTGTCAGGAGCAGTAATTATTCCCCGGGCTCTAAGCAGATCGACAGATCTGCGGCAATGGCATGCGTCTTTTCGGCCAGCTAAACGCTGTTGCCCCGGCCCGCTTGTTTCAGGATATTCCGGGCTAGTGATATCCTCCGAACTAAGGTGCTATCATAACGAATGGAGAGCCCTAGTTGTTGTCTAGCGGGCCGAACCGGTGACGTCATTGTGGGAGATGCGGTCGACGGTTTGGAACGCGGTTTTGGCTGGTGTGCGGTTCTCGCTGCCACTGTGCCAGCATTGTCAAGGAGTTGTTTTGCATGCTATCCAAACGATGCGTACAGGGCTGGCAGACGGGCAAACGCGAGAGCTGCCTCATCTGGCAGCATATTCAAAAGTAAGGCTCTCAAACTTGAGCGTAAAAAACCTAACGTGACGTGTCGTAAACGTATTGTACCGGTGCTCCGTCAAGACGACCGTTTCTGATTCTCCTCAAATGGTTGAGGAGAGTGTTCCGTCGAATTGACCCTTTCCTCAGATCAAGAGGAGGTACTGTGTAATTCTACGGCATTTGGTGAAAGATCTCCACGCAGACAAGGAATGACCATGCCAGTGGATATAATCACACCCACCCGCCGTTCTGCTTAGTGTATGAAGCTCGAGGATGACTAGTCAGCTGGCACACACAGCTGTACGAATTTCGATATCTTCCCCTCGCCATCTTTCAGCAACCACTAGCGCCTCGTATTTTGCAGCCTTGTGCCCGACCTTCTCACACATTGGAGGGAGTACGGAAATACGAGGAATGCTATTGTTTGAACACACCCTTATCAAGCATGATCATGATCCACGGTCGGGCCGGCTCTGACCTCAGTCGGCAGGTAGGGATTCGGCCGGCCGTTTTGTGGGCTGTTGTACATCCTATGGATGTTCCACATGGGCTAGACAGCTCTGTTTGTTTCAGATTGTCCTGCCCTAGTGTGGGCTCCTGTGCAGCTGAGATCTGATATAAGGCGGGGGTGATGTGACAGATGTGTCAAAAACATGGGGCATTTAGGGGATCTGTTTGGACCTTCTCCTCAAAAAGCCTTCCTCGCCGTGTATCTGCCTTTTACTGCGGTGTTTCGTCATACACACGGAGGGCTGAGTCCAGACAGCAAACCAACCGGCAATACTCTCGAATTTTCCATATCCCAGTAGCCATTTCGGTTGGGCTCTACTCACGAATGCTTTGGTTGTCGACTAAGAGGGGATGTGGGTCGGTGCTGACGCCGATGATTGGTCGATTGACAGCCTCCAGAGACAACCAGTGCCGGAGACCCATTCCGGCAGCCCAGTAGGCATCTGGCGGAAGGGTCAGATGATGGATGCGATGCCGAGGTTGCTGTCGGTGATTGGCTGAGGAGAGGTACTGATTGCTAATCCGAACGACCATCTCAACAACAATGAGCCATTCAGATAGGTTGCAGCTGGCTGGCGTAGGTTGCTTTGTTGGACATTTTCACTGAGGGTGACATGCTTGCATTATGAAATTTAGAATTTTTTTTTCTCTGACTTGAGCTGAATTTTCGCTGATTGTGGTGTTCACAATTGTTGGGAGTGAATGCCCCGCACGAACCCAACGGCATGCGGAGACGACAAGCGATTAACAAACTGTTTGTGCAGCCCAGGCTCCACCGACTTTTCTTATCGGCCAGGCTCACCTCCTTATCAGCGGTGGCGGATCGGTCGTGGAGCCGACGCTGACAATCTCATCCCAAGCTTTGTTTTGCGCTAGAAACGTCAGATTTGTTCTGAAGGGGCGGTTGGTGTTTGTTTTGGCGCCCCTTCTTCTCTACTGGTGGTATATACTTTTGTCGGGCTTGCTGACTCCTGCTGCATTTCACGGCTTCTTACCGGCGGCGACCACCAAGATAGGTATACCGAGGACATTCACCAGGACATAGTCTTAACAATGTGGTCGTGGGGCTCACAGCCGCAGCCCGCCAGGGTGGCCGATGACGAAAATGAGGAGCACCAGACTGAGGCCGGCCGCTTCAAAACTTTTCTCAGCATTTTGAGGAAGTGAGTCGATCGTCCTATTCCCGAGTGTCAGGTAGTACCCCGAACTGTTTGGCTAATAGTACCTCCGCAGGTTCATCGGTGTGTCGGACCTTGCTTCAGTTCGCTTTTCGCTTCCCTCGCAGCTCCTCGAGCCAACCCCCAATCTGGAATATTGGAACTATCTCGATGCCCCCAATGCCTTCGTCGCCATTGGCACCGCGGACGATCCGGTCGATCGCATGCTGGAAGTCTTGCGATTCTGGTTTACCAAGGACTTGAAGTACGTCAAGGGCAAGCCCTGTAAGCCGTATAATTCGTGCCTGGGCGAGTTCTTTAGGTGTAACTGGGAGACGGAAGACGATGCGCCTCTGATCGATACGCGGGCGCTCCGGGGGAATGGCAATGTGCCGAGCAGTAGCAGCTCCAGCGCGAGGTCTGTTGAGGTTACGGTCCCCAATACGGGCCTGGGCTCAACTAACTCCGGTTCCTCCTCCAGCGTGTCCATCTCGCAGACACCTCCTAACCCGAAGAAGCCAGTGCGCATTTCGTACTTGACGGAGCAGACATCGCATCATCCGCCGGTCAGTGCCTTTTACATCGACTGCCCTGAGAAAGGCCTGCATGCGAAGGGTTTCGATCAGATCTCGGCCAAGTTTACTGGTACCTCTATCAAGGTCATGCCAGGTGAGCACAACCTGGGCATCTTCATCACAGTCGAGCGTCGCAACCATGAGACGTATCAGCTGAAGCATCCTCCGGCGCATCTTGGTGGTATCCTCAGGGGTTCTTTGGGTGTCACGGTTAGCGACATGGCCTATATCACTTGCCCGGAGACCAAGCTGAAGGCGATCCTGTACTACTACGATGAGGGCTGGCTCGGACGAAGCACCAACAAGGTGGAAGGCATCATCTTCCGCTACGACCCTGAGAACGACGACAAGGAGAAGATCAGCGATGTGCCCGAGGAGGATATCCTGGTCCGGCTTGGCGGTGCTTGGAAGGAGAAGATTGTCTTCACCCTTGGCCCTAAGCCCATTGTGAGTCACAATTTTTTATAGGTAATGCATCCAGCGACTAACCCTATCATAGTCCGACCACCCCCCAGAAGAACAAATTACTATTGTCGACCTTGGCCCCCTGGCCGTCGCCCAAAAGACCCTGCCGCCGGCCGATCAGATGCTGCCCAACGAGTCGCTACGTCTTTGGGGCGAGGTGACGAAGGCCATCCTAGCGAAACAGTATTCGAAGGCGACCGCTCTCAAGCAAGAGCTGGAGGAGCAGCAGAGGGAAAAGGCTCGTGAGCGTGATCGCAAGGGTGAGGTCTGGAAGCCCGTCTTTTTCGAACAGGCTACTCACCCGGCGGGCAAGCCGACACTTACCGAGAAAGGCAGGGAAGTGTTGAGGCGGGCCCAGAGGGGGGAGTGGAGTCTGGAGGGGGTTCTTTAAGGTGTTTGGAGACGGGCGTTAGGTGAGAGAAAATTCCGTTTTCTCGGTGTTTTGTGATTTAATGATTTGTGTACATGTGTGTACATGTGGGATCCTTGGTTTTCCTTAAGGGGAGGCATATACGGCTCAACGGCGGGATGAAGAATGTGAGGGAGAGGATCCACGGATGATCTTGGTGTAAGACAGGTTCAGGGGGAGTACACGCATAGACGTCGGGATATGGGCTTGGGATATTGAGCATATAGACAGGGAGATAGGTTATATCAGACTAGCATTCAACTTCACGTTCACGTAGCATGCATCCAAATGAGGACTTCAACACACTGGCAGAACATAAGGTTGAACATTTCCGCGCTGTTGACCTGGGTGGTCTGGAGAATCAAGGGTTAGGGATGCACCTGATTCAGCTTAAGGGTTAGGGGTGCCACGCAATCAGGCCCGCAATATGCGAACTCGAGGTTGCAGATCTGACAGGCTGGCCGAGCTGCAAAAAGGAGAAGCAACAAAAAAATAAAGGTCAGACAAAAAAAAGACCACCACCTACTCCACGACGGCACCCGACACGGCGGCTTTCATCCTCTGGGATCACACAAAGCCGACCCCACATCGCGGTCATTCATATCTCACTATCTGTGGTCATTTCTATAGGCCAGCTGCATATCGCCCAGCATCGTCATCGCGAAGGGCATTCCTTTGTTGGGAATTGTTGTCGCCCGTGTTCCCCTTCTCGGTTCCCAGGTTCCAGGTTGCTAGGTTGTCGGGCTGCCACTCCGCCAAGCATCTGCAACCAGTTAACCCCCAAATCTTGAAATCTAGCCTCAGGCTCTCTCAGCTCACCAGCCTACCGACGCCGGGACACCGAGACAAACCCTCGCACAGGACAGGCAACCTTGCACGACCGGCCGCACCGGCGTCCTCCATCATCGTCAGCATTCTCACCATCGCTTGATTGACATCGCTGCGGACCGCGGACCGTCTGAAACGAGCGAGACGATCCAAGACCCACTCACCGCCTTCCGTTACGGTCCTCCGGCTGCACAGCCCATCTTCAACACCGAGGACCACGGCAGCGTGCACGCTCGAAACAGAACCCGAACGACTCTAGCTTAGACGATTATAACAAGCAGATCTAATGGCGACGACCACAACGTCCGGCCTGACGCGGCGCAGGGGAGCAGGGGGCGGCGGCGCGGGGTCAGGGGCAGGATCGGGCGCGGATGAGGAACGGCGCGCCACCCCGTCCATTGGGCCGCCGATTACGAGCTACGAGAACGGCGAGAGTGGGCATCGCATCGCCTATGACCCCCACGACATCAGCGAGAGCGCTGAACGCAGCAAGCAGCCCAAGCTTACCCTCATGGAGGAGGTGCTGCTGCTGGGGCTGAAGGATAAGCAGGTGTGTTTCTGTCCTGTTCTACCTTTGCGTCTGAACTAGAGAACGATACTGACGCGTGCAGGGCTATCTCTCTTTCTGGAATGACAATATTTCATACGCGCTGCGCGGCTGCATTGTCCTCGAGCTGGCCTTCCGTGGCCGTATAGCCATGCAGAAGAACCCCTCGCGCCGTAGTTTCCCCCTGCCCGATCGCATCATCGAGGTTATCGATGACACCCTCACCGGCGAAGTGCTGCTGGATGAGGCCCTCAAAATGATGAAGACGAGCGAAAAGATGAGCGTGAGCAACTGGATCGACCTCATGAGCGGTACATCCCCCTTGATCCCGTGCCACCTTTGCGATTGATCGACTAAACATACTCCTTCACAGGTGAAACATGGAACCTCATGAAGATTGGCTACCAGCTCAAGCAAGTACGCGAGCGCCTGGCCAAGGGCCTTGTTGACAAGGGCATTCTGCGTACCGAGAAGCGCAACTTCCTGCTCTTCGATATGGCCACACACCCCGTCGTCGATACCGGCGCGAAGGAGGACATCCGCCGGCGCGTGCGCAACGTGCTGACGCAGCGCACCGTCGTGCTGAACCCATCACAGTGGCTGCCCGAGGGCCTCGAGTTCCGCTACCTGCGCACCGTCGCCATGGTGTGCGCCGCGTACGCGGCCAACGTGCTCGAGAACGCTCTGTCCACGCTCGGCCACGAGGCTCGCGAGCGCGCCTTCAACCAGACCGATGAGCTGCTTGCGGATTACAGCCAGTGGCCATTTGGCCGGAAGGCTGTGCATAATGAGATCGGGGAGAACCTCCCACAGGTGATTGCTGAGGTGCGTTTTTTTTTCCCCATCCCCCGCTGGCGAACTATCCCGTCCTGACCATCCTACAGGAAGTCAACAAGTACCCCGAGAGGGAACTCCAGCTGGAGGTCGTTGCCGCCTGCCTCGCTGTCTTCACCCGCCTCGACTCGCTGCTCTGAGGGGGAGCCGGCTCCGAGTCGTTGTGGAAGGCGATGCACTGGTGAACAAAAGAAACTGCCCTCCCTCCCTATCCGACCTTTTTTTCTATCTTCAGGCGATACCCCCGTTCTCTTTTCTTCACCTGCTGTTCGTCTGTCTCCCGGTCTTTGGTCCTTCCTTATAGTCTCTCCCTGCATGCGCCATTTCACCCATCCGGACTAGGATATCAGGCATGACTGTCATATGCCTTAATAGAATTGGTTTTGGTATCGAGAATGCATACTTAAGGACTTGGTAGGCATGGGTGATGGCATGTCTCGGGTTTATCCCTATTTAGGGATTGGGGGATAGAGGGCCATCACGGCCGGGAGATGCGACTGCAGGCTATTCAGCCGGTAATACCGCAATACAACTCATTAACAAGGCGAAACAGACAGATACGATAGACAAGGAGGGCAGCGTCTACCCGCCCAGGTTTAGGTCACACCTGGAAGCGTGGACATGCAAATGTCCAAACGAACGGGGTGGGATGGTCAACTAGGCCGGGTTCAGTACAACCAACGGTGCACTGGACGGATTCAGGATGTCAGGTTCAGTTCGGCTGTGGGCTTACTTTCAGTAAGGTGTAGGCTTAAGTGGACGCAGTCTCTTTTTTTCTTTTATTTTCCTTTGGCCATGGTTGTCAGTCGTGGGCAAAACGGAGCAAAACGGGCTTCTTCTTTTGACTCTTTGTTGCTGTTGGTGATTGGTTTTTTTTTCAATTTAATCATGTTTACTTCAATATCAAGCGTCCCAAAGATTCAGTTATCCTGGTGTTTCTGTGTCAAGCCACTTGAGGTGACACGAGGTAGGTTCACAACACGAGCAAAACGGATATGCTCAATGTAGATCTTCTAAAAACAAGCAATGTCATTTTTTTCCCCTACCTACCCGCCTAACTCCCAGATGTGAGAACATGCAGCCATCATATGCCCCTAACACATTACAAAAGAAAACACAGCCCCTCCCCACCAAATATACCGTTCTCTCATCGGTATCAAATCATAAACGCCAGGCACCAGATGATCAGAAGAAAACACCGCGAAGACACAATCCCTAAAGACCGTCACGCCCCCGCCCCCTTCCTCACCTCCCTCTCAAATTAATTCACTTGAATTCATTTCTTCCCGCCACCAAACCCGCCCTCAAAGCCAGGCCGGTTCTTCTTCTTTGTCTGAACGCCCTTAAGCTTGCCCTTGCCCGCCTTACGGGCGAGCTTCTCCTCGCGGCGCTTGCGGATGTTCTCCTCGCGCTTGCGCTGGCGCTCCTGCTTGGACTGCTCCACGGCCTTAATACGTTCCTTCCACTCCCGCTCAGACTTCTTCTTACGAGCCTCCTTGCGCTTGAGCGCTTTCTTGAGCAGCGACTCGTCGTCGTGCACTTTGATACCCTCGGCACGGCGGCGCGCTGCCAGCCACTGCTCCTTCTCCTCGATCTCCTTGCGCTTCTCTTCCGGCAGAGCCTCCAGGCGCTTCTTCTTCGCCTCGAGCTGCATCAGAGCCGACTTAGGATCCGACGGGCCTTTCTTCTTCTTCTCGCTGTCGGCACTCTTGGCGTAGGTGAGGTCATGAGACAGTTGGGTGCCGTCGTTGAAGTTTACCCGGCCGAAGGCGAAATGGGTCTCACCGGGGTCGATCTCCTCCTTACCCAGGAGCGGGCTGAGACCTGGAGAGTTGCGAGCGCTGGCCAGGGCCTCCTCACGCTTGCGCTCCTCCTGCTCTTTGGCGAGTCGGCGCAGTTCCTTCTTACGCGCCTTGCGCTCGGCCTGCTTTTGCCGGCGAGCTTCAATCAGCTCTTGCCTGGTGCGGATCGGCTTGCCTTCAGGATCGTCAGCCTTGCGGGCTGCGCGCAGAGCGGCGAGCTTCGCCTCGAGGCGAGCACGCAGGGCAGAAGTATCAGCGGGGATCTTCAGGTACTTGGGCTTCTCGGAGGGGGGAACAGCAGAGGACATCGAGGTCGTAGTGCTAGCGGGTTCAGTAGAGGTGATCTTGCCATCAAACACTGAATTAGTGGCAGATTCTTGGGAAGAGTCGGCTGATTCGTCTTTGTAGTCAAGGCCGGAAACATCGATGGGTGCCATATCGTCCTCGCTATCGCTCTCGGCTGCCTCGACCGACTTGACGGGCTGTTTGCCTGTGGGCTCCTCGCCCTCGCTGTCGCTCTCGGCTTCATCCTCGGCAGGCCTAGGCTTCTTCTTCTGTTCCTTCTTCAGGGTCTTCTCGACCGTATCCTGCTTCGGTTTTTCAGCCTTGTCGGTAGTACTGGGGGTGGTGGCCTTGGCCTCCTCTTCCTTCTGCTTCTTAGCTTCCTCTTTGCGCTGCTTCTTCAGTGCCTTCTTCTCCTCCTTAGCCTGCTGCTTCTTGCTGAGCGGCTGTTTGGGAGCTTCATGCTCCTCTTTAGTAGTATTGTCGGCAGCGGGTTTCTCAGGTTCCTCCTCTTCCTCAGCATCCTCGGCCAGCTTAGGCTTCTTCTTCTTCAAGCCTTCACCAGGCTTCTCTTTGATGATTCCGGGAATGGAGATATCGCTGCTATCGTCGTCCTGATCGGAACTGGCGGACGCTTCATCGGCCTCGAGTTCCTGCAGCTTGCGTTTATTGCGGGCGCGCTCATCCATCACATCCTTAGCACTGCGGTTGAGCTCACTGTCTGGGTCCAGCTTTCCCCTTTTGGCTGCCTTGGCCTCATCCTTGGTCTGTTTCTTCTTCTTCCACTGATTATCCTATTCATGTAACTGACGCATCAGCAAATGAGGACGCAGGAGGAGCTAACAATGGATTCGAGCGCGCGGGTCCGGCCACATGAAACCCGAGATCGCGGGTCTGCACACCCCGGCGACGCGGAGTTCAGGTGTATCCGGCCCCGGTTGGCACGCCGTGCTAGGAACGACAATAACATACATTGTTCGAGTCGCCATAGTACACCTTAGCGGGGATCAGCGAAAGAAGGCCATCAAAGGCCCGGGCATGCTCGCGCAGGCGCTCCTATTGTATCAAACAAGCACAAAATCAGCCATCACACGCACTATTGACGATGGGCGACGTGAGTCGAACAGAGCGACGACCGCCATACCTGCAGTGATGTATCCTCGTCGGACATGATTGCTCTGTGGGGTGTTGGAAATCGTCTTATAATGGAAAAATAGGCAAAAAGAAAGGAATTTGAGGGCGACTGGTATTATCCCCGCATTCCACGTTGTTGGAAAGGCGACCAACCACGGATCAACGACGTTCTTGATCTCTCGTTCCGAGGAAAATGTTGAGGTGGGAGCTGCAGGTGGGTGAATTTTATCGCCGCTGAATTTTTGGGTGTAGGTGGAGACAACAACTGAGTGCCCCACAATGCCAAGAATTGCAGCGCAAAGTGATTCTGCCGGGCGGTGAATGGACTCGGGGAGGTCGCTTGGATAAGTCAATGTGTGAATGAGGCCCGATCCCGGGCTGCCATCAACCGCACTGAATACTTAGAACCAACTGGTATTGTCTTGTTTGCTACCTAATCTACATGAGATTCCTATCCTCAAGCCTAATGCTGTGGTACTTGTCCATCTTTTCTTTCCGTGTTAAGAGACCTAATGCCACAATGACAAACAACCCGTTGATTGGCCCCAAACGCCCATATGATACCTTGCTTAAACATAGCCCAGCAACTATGACCATGGTCGAATAAGCCCTTCACATGACCATCCACTAAGCCACAACCTAAACGCCCATGGTTAACCGAATCCATGAAATAAGATGAGTCCCATTACCAAGAACTCTACCAGTCATACCATATGCTCCGGGGTATAATGCTCTAAATATTTTGCTGTTTCCCTGCCATCACAAAATTGACAACAGCCAGCAGCCCGACGGAACCATAGAACTGGGTTTTGGCGTGAGATAACCGCGGCCATTCAACAATACCGAAACCGGGACAGGTCGAGACGCCGAGCGGATGGCACAGCCGTAGGCCTCTTATCGCCATCGTCTTCATCATCGCTTGCCGGAATAAGAAGCTGGTCCTCGCTGCCCAGGGGCCTGTTAAGCGCTTCAATCTCCGCCAGATCCACTCTCGGGAGGGGAATCATGGCCGGGTTGACGAGGTTGTCAGTGCTGTTGTTGGACACAGGCTTCCTAAGGGGCACAGGAGGTTTGGAGGGCTTGCTGCGCTGCAGAGCACGGGCGCCTATCCGCTGAAGAGGAGTCGGCAGGGGAGTCTGTGAGCTGGTTGGGCTGGCGATCTTCGGAGTCCCTGAAGGCATGCTGGATGCAGGTGTGGGCAGACCACGGACAATACGAGTTTGAGGCCGGCCTGCTTCGTATGAGAAGCTTCGCAGTGCGTCGGCAAGGGGCGTGGCCGAGGCTTGAGAGTCCTGCGAGTCTTGCGCGGCGCGTTGCTGGATCGGAGATGAAGCAGGCATCAAGATAGCATCATCGACGGTCTGTTCTTGGCTCTCCAACGCTGAAGCCAGGTCCTTTTTGGAAGGGGGCTGTTCTTCGAAAATGGCTATCTCCTTGGCCGCCGGCTTCTCTTTGGGATCCCCCGCGTCGTGTTCAGGAAGGGTTCTGAGAGCCTCCTCGAAAGAATCATCGGACCGCAGAATGAAGTCATCTTTTGGTTGGGCAGGCTGCTTCTCTTTCTTTGAAGGGAAGAACTTGCTCTTCTCCAGTGTCGTCGCACTTCTGTCCTCGGGCAGCTCAACCTCCTCACATAACCGCGCCTTCTTTGGCGGCGTAGTGGAGGCCGTGGGATCGCGATACACCTGGAAGCTAGGGCCAACAGTCTGCCGGCGATGCGAAGATTCGGGATCCATCCGGTCGAGAAGCTTCGAGATCGGCTCGCTGCGCCGACGGAGTGTACGACCGGCATTGACATAGTTCCGGGTTGTTGGAGACGCCGGTTCCTCGGCGCCCTCCACGTAAGGCCTGGGGAGCGGAAAGACGATAGGACGGGGGACATCAGTGGGCTCGCGGTTAGGGTCCACTTGGAAGCAGTTCGGGTCCATCTCTCCCAATGGAATCCGACGATAGTCTGCACGCTCCTTAAAATACTGGTCGATGGGCTTCCCAAGGGTCCTAGGTGCGCTAGCCGGAGCCAACGCTTGGCTAATCGTCCGCTTCTGTGGCGAGAGAGGAACCAGAATGCGCTGCTTCGTGATCGGGTTGACATCGCCCACAGCAATGGCTCGGGCCAACTCCGTCTCAATAGGCGCTCCGATGTAGGGCATCTCATCGATGTTGAGCGAAGGATCGGGTTCGGTCAGAAAAACGATGTCTTTCTTTTCGGGACAGAACACGCGCTGGTGCAGGAAGGTGAGTTCGGCCTGCTTGAACTCCTCTAGATAGTTCTGCGGGACCTGGTATTTGCCATCGAAGCGCAGCATCTTGACGATGCGATCGGGCGTCTTGTGCTTGCGAATCAAGCGGTACGCGGTCTTCAGGCCAATATTGCTCAGGCCTTCCAGGTAGTCGCAGCCGCTAAAAATGGCCATATGTCGAAACTCGCTGTCGGTCCAGCCGGTGAGGGAAATTTCGCGGACCAAGCAGAAGTCCTTGCGGTTGATCTCGACGCACTGGCCATGCTGGTCCAGCTTGGTCAAAAGACGCTTCGCGCCGAACACCAAAAGATCCGAATCTTCGGACACGATGCCGCTGATGATGCCCTTACGCTCCAGGTACACAAGTTGAGCATCGGCTTCGTATGGCGCAACGACATAGGGGACGTCCTCTTTCTTGAGTTCTTCGATGAGGTGGCGCGCCATTTCGGGAGTAACGTCGATGGCCTTCTGGAGCTCGTTGAAGGCCAAAGATGGCTTTCCGGCACGGAGAAGCTCAAGACCGACCTTCTTCGCCTCCTCACGGCGCTTCTTCCTGGATTCTTCCGTTTTTGCCTTGCTCGGGAGGAAATCACCATCGAACACGATGTACGGGGTGACGCCAAAATACCTGAACATTTTGACTCGGTGCATGGCGAAGTCAACATATCTATCAACGAAGTTAGCGGCTAATTAGACAGCATAATGGCTTACCAAACTTACTTTCGGGTCGGCTTGCCCTGTGCCAGCTCTATAGCACAGGCGACAGCACCACGGTGAAGCCAGCCGTAGCCGTCGACGCCCAGAGTTTCGCCAGCATATCTCTTGAGTTCAGTTGGGCGCTGGATGGACTTGAGTAGCGGGAGAAGGCCTGCAGAGTTGTTGGGTCAGAAACGGCGGTCATGAATGAGAGCGAGGTTTGAGCATAAAGGTACCTTGAATGCCCATCCTGGATACTGTTCACGACAGACCGCTGGTGAGTTGATCAAAAAGAAGGTCTGTGTCAAAAGAATGACGGCTGGGGATAAAAGCTTCGACGGTGAAAGCGAAGCTCTCTCACGCAGAGGCCGAGGCCATGAGTCTCCGAAGCGGCTGGTTACTGGTTGTGTGCTGGTCGGTGTGGGCTGCGAGTAAAGGTTTGGCCGGTACCAGGCGTTGAAGACAAAGATATACACAATCCGTGATACTTAAGATGATTTAACGCGGCTGTGCGGATCAGATGTCGGCGTGTTTGGCACGGGCCGAGGTGCGCGTCGACAACGCTATGAGGCGAAGAATACGAAACAGCAAGCGATGTGAAAGCCGCTGGACTGGTTGCGCTCGCACAATGGCGGAAGAGAGGGAAAAACTGGTCGGCTTCAATAGAGACCCGGACTACGGTTGCCGGGGGGGTGAGGCAAGGGAAGGATGGATGGATCCAGTGCTTTAGTTTGCGCCTGAATAGAGTGCGCAACAACGCACAATGCCTTCCTGGCATGCAGTGGAGGTCTCCCCAATTTGGGGCCAGGCACCACCACAGCCAGACCCTGGAACGTTGGCAGGGAAAGCGCGTCACGGGTCCGCGTCGTAAAGAACGTTGCGAGCCCGCGTTACCCCCGCGACGACCCACAGTGTTGTTCAGCCCAGTGCGGGGCTGAAGGGTTAGCGCTGAAGTTCCCTCTTCAGCGAATAAAAGCCCGTCGTTTGTGGGTTTTAACGGCGCGGGAGCCAAAAGACGGTATGACATACTGTACCGATTACGGTATCGATGTACCCCTAACAAAGTCATTGTTTACATTTGGTCGGGGGTTTTGTTTTCCTAGCTTCAACCAATTCGATAAGTCGATAATAAGATTAAGCGATTAATCTGTAGGAGACCTTTTGCAACGAATCTAAATAGTCAGTCCATGAAGTAGTTTCAAAATTTATGCTAGGACCCATTCGTGGAAAGAGGGCGACATTGTGTGCAAAATAGGACATGGCCCATGCAAACACTTTACCACGGCAACCAGCGCTTATCGGACGAAAAATTACCCCACATCTCTCTACTGTCAAAAAATTATGGTCGCCTAGACATCAGACATTATCAGCTTCAACAGCAACATTCAGCCAAACAGAGCCCTTCGAAATGCCGAAAACATTCGAGAAGACCCGAAAGGAAATTGCGAAGAAGAAGAAGGGGAATCTCAGCACCCTTCACGAGAAGAGCCGTGATGCTCGCAAGCTGCACAAGGCCCAGGTGCGCGATGAGCGTCTAGAAAAGCTGGCCGAGGCTAGGAAGAAGAGGGATCAACCCTTGCGTAAGTGATAGTTAACCAAGTATTTGTTTCCTTTAACAGTCATTGCTGACAGACTTTAAGTTCGCCGTGCCTCATTTTTCCAGCAAGCAGTCCGCGACGCCGGGCTCAAGCCCATGGAGGCCGAAGCTATTCATGCTAAGGTGAAGGAGTAAGTGACCCAGCTGCCTGGTGTAACCCGCATGAACCAACTGACAGTGTATCCAGGTATGTGCATCAGTTTGATGAGGAGTATAACGAGCTCAAGAAGGCGCGTCGTCCTGGGCGGCCACCAACCACCAAGGAGGATCTCCTTCGGATGAAGATGGAGAAGCTTCAGAAAGAATATCAGGATGGCTTCTGTACGCCTTGTCCTTCTGATTCCCAACTTACATTGACTGACAGTAGCTGCCCAGATATGCCAGATCTAAGTCATGCGGAGACCGTCAGCCTACTGGACAAGTGGGGAGGCGACTGGTCCTATCTGACGAACCTCACTTGGGTCCGGCTCTCCGCCTCAGGGGCCGTCAAGCCCGCCAAATTCCCTCCTCAGACCCTCTGATGTGGCTCTTCCCTTACCATGAGGGCCCACTCACACCTCATGTGTGTGTGTCGCTGTCCACCATGCCGACCACGCAATCACGACCATGATTTCACTACGCCAGCCGTTAACAGCAAGCAGACTGAGACATTCCGCGTCACCGTCGGGCCTCGAACAGCTCTGACGGCAGATGTGTGCGCGCACATTCGTGTCGTACTTCCGGTGTCTCGACTTCCTCTCCGGTGTCCTGACAGCTTTTCTTTGGTCGCGAGCACTCCCCCTTTCTGCAGCCTGCCGTCTCAGGCTGCATGATCCGGGTGTCTGAAGAAACTCTTTTCAAGCACATTTCTCGCCGCTGATTCTCAGTACGCTATACCATGCGTCTCTGAAACGGGCTCTTCTCTTGCCGCAACCATGCAAGCCCCGCAGGCCCCGCTGCCACGCCATCCCAGGCGTAACCGTATACTGGGTAACCCAGGCCTGCTGCTGCGCCTGTGTCTTTGTTTCTCCAATGCCCATGTCAGTTGCTTGCCAACAAGCTGTTGTGTCACCGGGTACTACGGTAATCGTGGAGTGCCGTCAAGGCCCTGACAGCCTACGAGGAAGCCCAAGGAAGACCGGAACGTCGCAGTGCTGCAATTGGGCGTGGTAAGCGCTGTGCTCCCGACCATGAGAGCGACGACAAGCAGCCCTGGTTGATGCCCACGGACCGAGCAGCCTGATTCTTGGCGATCGGATCTCTTGGAATCTCTTGTCATCCTTGGCAGTTTCCCCCCTCCTGGGACAAGGCAACGTAACTCCTATCTCCGCCGATTACGAGTCAGTCCTAGACCTAAATACGAGTTTTAATTCTATTACTATCACCGTTTTGTCTGCCACCCAAGCGATTGCCTGCATTTATTTTTATGCATTCTTTCTTTTCGTTTGTGTGGATGGCATCTACCATCAGCCCCATGCATAAGGAGGGGGACGGGTGCTTGCACTTAGGAAGCAAGCCTTGTGCGTCCCTGTCATTGTTCTAACGGCACCACAACGCTGCTCTTGGCTTTGCGGTAGGCATTTGAACGTTGAGCTCGGCATGGTTGGCCCGAAGAACCGATAACAGGACTCGAAGAGCCCACCACATGCTTGTCTGCCGCAGTGCAACGGCGATGCTGCTTTGAATGCACGGAAGAGACGGCGCCATATCCGTGTGGTCGGGACGAAGGAGCACAAGAGAGGTGTTTCTGCTTATCTTCTTCCCACAAATGGGGGATTGGAGCCTGGAGTACGACCGGTCGAGGATGAAGTTTGGCTTAAGGAGTGTGACGCGGCCCGCAAATCGTGCTTGATCGGTTCAAGATGGACGGAAAGCCGAGGGTGAATCGCGAGGAGAATATAATGGCCGCTATGTTGAGTTGGCGTTGCCGTCCCTGTCTCTTTTGCTTTTCACTCTTTTTGTTGTCTGGGCTTAGCGGAAGTGGTTGGAAGCAAACACTCTACATTTTCCGTTTTGTCAGACTTCACCATCCGTCCACCTTTGGATCCATATATTCAAGGCGGCCTGTCATTCGCTTAAACGATCTGCATTTCTCGAACCTGTTCAGAGAAGCTCATGCCTTTCCCAGCACAATCGACCTAGAACTTCAAGCCATCTGATCAAATCTCTTTCATCTTCACTTCTCACAGCCCAGATATTGACGGTTGAACGACCGCATACCTTCGTCAAGCCACTGCAATCCGTCTCTTACGGTCTCACTTAGTATCTCTTGCCAAGCACACCTGGTTTTACTGCCGTCATGTGTACCTACACAACCCACATCCGCATCTGTCCTCCTTGCCGACAAGAAGACACCGTCCTCATATCGGAACAACTCTGCCCAGCCGCACGGGCAAGTGGCATCTTTGGCAGCTGTGCTGGAGGGGTTTCATGTCTGCGAGATGCTACCACAAGGAACTGCTGGGCATGCCATGAACGAAGTCGGGAGTTTGAGCGCTTACGAAGAGGGAAGAGCAGAGCATTGGCTTCAAGGGCTCTATACTCATATACCTCGTGGCCAGGCGTGGGTGTCAAGGGGGCGGCTCACCTGGGCTCTGGATCTTTGGGCTGGAGGAGATGATAGCTCATACCGAAAATATGAAATGGCGGGGTTAATGAGATGAACAGGCGTTGGGGTTGTTTCCGTTGTCTGGTTTATTGGTGTTCTTGGTGGGACGGTAACCTGGTTGCCTATGGCCTCAAGGGGTTAATGCAAAATCGGTTCATCTTTTCGGCAGCCAATCTATTTCATCTATTAAAACAGAGTTTCTTAACCTGAGTTTCTTAATCATTCAACTTGCCTTTTAAATGTTGTGTCAGTCGCGCCGTTGAAGCTGCGCAGCGAGCGCTTACGTCATCGATCGCTTATCTCTTCTTATCTTATCTTATCGTACCACAACGGCCAACACCTGCGATGGCCCGTGCGCTCGATTTTTTCTCGCGGCTTTGATGTCAAACCCAGCGATAACCTTGGAAGCTCAAGCCTCCAAACTTCCTCGTCCCAACTCATCAATCCCTTTCTTGACAGAACCTCTCCGTCGCCCTCTCCTTACTTCCCACCACCTTTAATTACCGCCTAATCAAAATGATGTCCCTTCGCTCGATCGCGAGGACCGCTCCCCGCGCGCTGGCCCGCATTTCGGCCACCTCCATGTCCCGCTTCCCTCGCATGAGCGCCAGCATTCTCCGCACCCAGGCCAGCCCGGTCCTCCGCACCCCTCAGATCGCTTCTGCCTTCTCGACGTCTGCCCTCCGCGCGCGGAAGGGCGGTGAGGTGGACGAGGAGCTGTCGGCCAAGCTGGCTAGCGAGATCCAGTTCGAGGACCAGGTCAAAGATGACCAGCCTGAGCCTGCCAGCGTCTCTGAGTTTCTCCAGAACGGCCCGTGGGAGCTCGTTGATGAGCCCGGCCAGGAGTGGGTTCACCTGAAGCGCACTTATGGCAACGAGAAGTGAGTTTTGCGCCAGTTTGAAATTTGGCATGTGGAAGGCTAACTTACCTCCAGGATCACCGTCTCTTTCTCTATCGCTGACCTGCACAACTACGAGCCCGAGCTGTTCGACGACTCGGCTATGGAGGATGATCTTGACCTTGACCAGGGTCGCAGCTCCCAGGACAACGCCAATGAGGCCAACGAGAGCCTGGAGGCCGACCTCGACCAGGCTTCGATCCCCTGCCGCCTGAACATCGTCATTGAGAAGGCTGGCAAGGGCGCCCTTAACATCGAGGCTCTCGCTCAGGATGGCGCCATCGTCGTCGAGAACCTGTACTACTACAAGGACGCCAAGCTGGCCCACAGCGCCAGCCCCGAGGCCGTCCACGCCGCTCAGGACGCCTACCCCGGTCCTCCGTTCGGCAACCTCGACGAGGACCTGCAGATCCTCATGGAGCGCTACCTGGAGGAGCGTGGCATCTCCCAGGATCTGGCCATGTTTGTCCCCGACTACATGGACATCAAGGAGCAACGCGAATATGTTGACTGGCTCAACAATGTCAAGAAGTTTGTTGATGCCTAAATGATCTTGGCGGACGCTGTATGAGTAGTATCTACATTTATGTAGACAAATCGGGATGGGGAAGACGGGAATCGGTTCTGGGTTGGGGGTTGGATGGTTGCCATGATGTTGTGGGTTTATGACTGTAATACTACCTACCTCTCTACATTTACCACTCTTCTAGATTCATCAATGACAGATGTACGATAGAGGCCCAGGACAGGCCGGATCCATGATGAATCTAATGATGTACTATACGAGAAGATTAGGTCCTCGAGATAACGCAAGTGCGGACGTTGAATGCGGCGAGTCATTGTCCCGTCAAGAAAGCATCTCCTCGGCTGTTGCCTTACTCCTAAATTTAGTCTGACTCGAGCTCAAGTTTTCCAGAGAAGGTGCACTAGTTACTCGTCGGGCCTGCAGAAACGACCAGTTGACTAGCAATTGGGTAAGCGCCCATCTAATGTCCACCAGTCTTGGTATGTTCCGCAGCACTCAAATGCACTATAATTGTCCTATAAATGGCCAAAAAAATGAGCTGTTGAATAATCAAGGTCAGCGCTTAAATGGAACAGTTTCCTTAACTTTCTTCAACTGCCCTTTTATCACAAATCTCACTGCAGCTCAAAACTTTTGTTGACTGTGCGGTTTTGTCATTATCATGACACATAGAACATCTACTTGATTGTCCGAAGGCCTCTCCATGCAAGTTCCTGAAGGCTTATGAGGCGCTATACCTGGCTGCAGTGTTGGCGCGCGTCAACTCTTGCAATACCCTACCTAGCGCGCAACCTTGTCATCTGCTTCCCTAAACGGTTCATTAACCACCTCAAATCCAACCCCCCCCGCGGCAACAGTTAGCTTAGGCATAGCTGCCCTCCATTAGCCGCTGACGCGGCACAGGAGTTCCTTCGACTTGTAGTTGATTGGTCTAAATAGTTTATAGTTTCTAACTTGAAAGGAATATTTTGACTTGATTCCCTCAGCATTGCAACCTCAAATATTAGTATCTAATATCAGTGTTATGTTGAGTATTCGACATTGTCTCCTGACTCGCAACACAGTCGAAGCTAAACGCCGGTTTCCATTTTTTAAAACGGCATAGTTGGCTATTTTATCCAGCAAGAGTGGAATTTTTTAGAGAAGCCAACGTGGTTCGATAATTCCTGGGAAATGTATGAAAACTTTACGCGGGAAAGTTATTTAGCTCATCTCGCTGTTGCCCGCTGGAAAGTGAAGCGGGAATCGAATTCCAATGGTGATCAAGCACACCCAGGAGGGTTAGATAGCATCTCATTCAGTGGAACTAAAGGGATGCCGAAGGAGATGATTACTCTCAGGGGGATCGAATTGCTGGATCGGCCGCCCTATAAAATCATTAATGGTCCAAGCTGCAACCACTTCAAGAGAGAATCAAACTTTCCAAAGAGCATGTTTTACAGCAAAATAGCCAAATTCACATGATTTGGGCCGGCTGGAAGTCAAGTTATCCTATCACTTGCCATGTTGGTAATCTGTTAGACCATCAATGGACCCATAAGCCAGCTTCTACTAGGAAAAACACTGCCGCCCAGCGGGGATGGATAATGGCATGGTTTATATTCAACACTCTCTTCGTAGCTAAGATCGAACTCTGGGCATTTTGGTACTTTTCAGATCGTCTTCGAATCATGACCCAGCTGGTAAAAAAAGCTTTCTTTGAAACGGAGCGGCGCTGGGTGAAATGTCAATACGAACTTTGTACCTTACTTAACATAGTTATTTGTCAGTGTCAACGGCTTCTTACGCGTTTGTTCGGGCAACTTTCCTGTCGTGAGTACTCATTCCTTTAGTCCTGGACCAGGGTTAGGCTTTATTGGCTGCTGGGTATTATCTGCAAGTGATACTAATACTAGGGTTAGGGTTTATTTTTAAGTAGCTCTATTAAGTGTCATGGCCAACAAGGGCTCGATCTGAAAGAGTGGGTCCCGTGCAGCCAATTAATTAGAGCAAAAGGTGCCATGGCCAATCGAAACCAGGAAGCGTTCCTCGATGTCAAGAGGCATTGATCCTTCAACACCCTAAGAAATTGACCCTCAACAGACTATGCCATTGAGGGGGGGGGGGGGAGCGAAGGAAGTCACAAAAGTATATAGGATGTATATAGTTTCCAGGTAGGGTAGGGTCACCTGGCCGAAGAATTTCTCCAGTCAGTAATACAAACGGTTATCTACTCACTGATGACCGCAGCTATCAATCAGCTGCGTGAGAACCCTTGTCTCTCAGGTCCAGCGGCCTGGTACCTCTTGAACCCATCTCAGGAGGCCTGTTTGATCGTCACGTTAAGCCAATAATTACTGGTTTGTCTTAAAACAGCTTTCCCCCACTTGTTAAAAGGATTCCAACTAATTATATCAAGTCGTATATGTGCGATTTCATTATATGGTCCGTATTTGCCAGGTGGTGTTGTACTCAGAGTGTATATATGAATGTTCGGTTCGGAGTCTAGTGATATTTTGGATGGTGACCGCTCTCGGTCACTATATGTATTTGTTGTTCTGTCGGATTGCTTTGCCATACTCTTTTCCTGGTGCACCTCAATGTTTTTGTTAAATTTATAGAATACTGGTAGTGGGATTGTCATGTTCCAAAGAGAAAAAGCAATCAGCAGACACCAACCTGCCGGACAAGCTCAACTGGTATTCTGTCATGATTGCCTGTGACATGCAGAACGTCCCTCTCTAGGGTCGTCATAATTACTTAGAGGGCCTTTTCATCGTCCCTCACAGGCGTTTCCCACATATCGCACTGCTTCATAATTCTAGAAACCATACGGATTATCCTCAGCCTAATGTACTTGCCTGGTACTAAGTTCACGGTGGGGTGTTTATATCAATACCAAGACGGAGCGCGAACGATACCTCCAACCCTGCCCGGCTGCGCATGCAACCCGACCGCTTGCCATTGGCCTGGGTGGCCTGATCGGCGATGACGCTCTTGTCGCTAAAGATGCGCCCCAGCTGAACTGGAGATGATTGAGACACGTTGAAGAACTTGCGCAATGGATATGTAGACACTCCTTTTCCGGTTCTCACGTAAGTTGCTGTCTCATCGTTGATTCCTTTCTTTGCTCAAAGGTGCAACTGGTACGTTTGTCTTCGTTCACTCCCTTCAATTCTTGAGGGACGTCCCTTGCTAGTCTCTGTTAGTGGCCATCAAGGTCCTCAGTCGACTCGGAGGTTCTCGGGTCCAGGGTCATCTCTGTCTTTCGTGATCGATTGCAGTGCGCTCATAATATTTTTATCTCGAGGCGTGATTGTTGCTTCAGCCTTCAGCGGACATTCATCTTCCTGATACAAATACCAACGGGTATTTCCATCACCCATCCACCCCTCACCCCCCCAACCCCAGCAAGCCATCCAGCAATAGGCACGGCGGTGACGTTAAGCGACCGCGAGGGCGAGATGGCCACAAAGCCACTAGCAGAAAGCTCCAAAGCAAATGACGAGGAGACCCAATTGCTCGCAGACGAGGACTACGATGTGTACGAGCTCGATGACAGATCGCGTCCCATTCCGAGAGGGGTGTGCCCACATTGCCATCGGCAACTGGGTCAGCAACGGCAGCAGAATCAGGGGGAAAACGACGTCGACGTGTTATGGTGCTGCTGGGAGCGCAGCAACGCGCCAAATTGGGTGTGTCGTTGGGATGACGAATGGCGGCACGTAACCTTGAGAGATTTGGGTTTCAAAGAATGGGACGGCACAAGCGTAGCGTGTGCCTGGCAGGCAGCTCCACGGCAGCTATTCTTGCATCTAGTGCCCCGGCCAGGTTGGCGAGCGCTGCTGACGGCCATTTTCCTTGTCCTTTGGGCTTCCACGTTCAAGTATCTCGTAGATCAAGAGATCCAGAGCAAGCCCAGAGTCGTCCCCAGTACATCTGTCGACGCTGGTCTGCCTGTGCGTTACCTCGATTGTACTGATTCACTTTGGGGTTCCTTTGGCGAAGGATGTGGGCTGAACGGCGCCAACTGCCGTCCCTTCTCCAACGTGTCTTTCGTCTTCCGGTGCAACGGTTGGTGCACTGATAACAAGACTCACTTTGATCCCTACCACGTCGGCCGTCTCGTCGTTGACCGCAGCCCGCTCGTCATCGGCGGAGGTGCTGGGAGCCCATACCGGGGTGACTCGTTCATCTGCCCTGCGGCCGTGCATGCTGGGCTCAAGGATGGATGCGGCAAGGTGACTCTGACGGGAGAGTATTATCAGTTCTTCAACTCTTCTCAGAACAATGTCGACTCGATATCATTTCCGTCATACTTCCCATTGTCGTTCACGGTCTCGAAGACTGACATTTGTCCCCCCCTTCCCGGCTCGCTAGTTATGAAGATAGCCTTCCCGCTTACTATCGTCTTCACCGTTATTATCTCTCTTCTGACTACCTCCCCAGCGCTCATGTTCTTCTCAGCCTTCATAGGCGTTTACACGACCTGCTCTTTCATCCGCTCTGCTACAGCAGGTGTTACTGATATGTCGTTGAGGGTATCGAAGTTCTCTTCATCCCTACCCTCAGTTCTCTGCATTGCAGGCGTCCTCTACTTGACGATCGTTCGATACCCTCTTCGAGCGTTTCCTGCGTCTGCCGCCCTAGTCAAGATTGGCAGCTGGCTCTTGCCTTTCTGGCTTGGCTCGACTACCCCCCTTCTTGGGTACCACGGCACCGAAGCATTCAAGGGCTGGCTGCTTCTCATCATAATTTGGGCGATTACAGGGTGCACTGCTTTGCTGGACGGCTATTTTTGGCACCGACTCGCATTGTTTGCCGCCCTCATTGTTTCTCCCTTGCTCGCACTTGCCATCGATCCCAACTGGAAGAGCAATTATCTCTCATGGCAATTCTTTGCTTTTGTAATGCTTCTCCCACTTCTCGCCCCAAAGCATCGCTGGTGGTTCATAATAGCATTTTGCCTCGGTATATTCACTTCGGGAATGGCGCTTGACGGAGGATTAGGGCCTGTTTTGAAGCCGAACCCCTTTCAACTGTCGACCCCAGAACCCTTCCCCGGTGCTCATCATCTACTCCCCACGGTCCTCCCTCCCATGGTGAAGCAGGTAGCTCCCGGATACTCCAAGAGCTGGGGCATTTGGTTCAAGTTCCAGTGGCCTCAGAACGCCACGCTGACAGAGGCTGAAGCAATCCGTTCGGGGGCGGTGACAGGGTTGAGCATTATGGTCAATGACGTCGAGCGGTTTCGAGGCTGGTTCGCGGAGAAACCGCTAGAAGATATGATGTTTTCGTGGACTAGGGAACGCGGCCTTAATACGGCCGACGAGTTCTTTCGGTTCGGGTTCCTGGGACAAGGAGGAAGGCCGTTAAGATATACCGAGGCTGGGATGTGGTTCCGAAACGGAAGCTGGAGTCATGGAGAGGGGTATTACTAGGAGTGTTCGGATCGGTCGGTCTTTAATCGTGCTAGATGTCGAGACAAAATCATGCTAATTTTTAATAAGAATTGATTCCAGGGTTCAGATGAAAGCAGTCGATCGACAGCATTGCGACATGCCAAAACAATCTTTCCGACCTTAACGCACCTTTTAATCTGATCCCTGGCTTTTTCTTTTCTTCTTTTTTTTTTTTTACCTGTTTAACTGGACCAACAAACTTTCTTTGCGAAGATTGGGGATATCTCAACTAAACTTGTAATGCGAAAAATACACGGCACTTCCACTCTGGCTGCTCTACAGTCGAATATTTAACATCACCTCCCTCTCAACGCCCAATCCTGTCCAGCCCTGCCACTGCATGACCAGCTTCCACGCGGCGTTAAAGTACAGCCTTCCATGGACGCTGCCAAATGTCTTACAGCTCCCACAAGCTCCGCAAAGCCCTCAAGAACTCGATATCTCTGTATTTGCCCGAAAACGGGGCAAACACGAGAAAATCTTGTCGAATCATCTCCCACCCCGTCTCCTCATCAGGGGCATCATCCAATTCCAGCAGTCTGACGTCCAACACAGGCCGCAGCTGGGTCACATAGGTTAGCAGCATGAGCAGCCAAACTCCCCTGACCAAAAGAACCTTGTGGTTGTCGTTGTTTAAAAAGATTGTTGAGAATGATCATGGTGCTGTGGATGCAGGTCGGGAGGTGGCCGAGGTAGAAGTCGAACGCCGGTTGGTCCGGCTTGTGTGTCGCACAAAAGCAACAGCGCCGACAGAGCCGACAGCTGCTGCAGGACTAGCGGCAGGTTGCTGACGTCGAGCATTCGGACGTACTCAACCAGGGCTAGCTTGGCGTTTGCGTTCGCAAAGATGCACGGTAACGCCTGAAAGCTGGGCCCAAAGCCTCGCATGATGCCGCTGAAGCGGCCGTCGTGGGCAACTCGGCTGAGGATATCTTCCGGCGACAGATGCTCCAACAGAGGGACAGATAGGCTGGGATGCGTCATGAGCTCGTACATCGAGTCCATCCAGTCGACGGCTGACAGGGTGAGGGCTTGTATCACGAGCAGCGCTGTCCGCAGCTCGATGCTGTCGCTCAGCAATGCTAGCGGCCGTCCCACGCCGGCAAAGAGCCCATACAGGAGCGGTTTCGACGTGCCAAAGACCTGAGAAATTACGAGAGACTTGCTGTTGCCCAGCTTGGTGATCTCCATGCCGAAATATGCTTTAAAGGCCACCTGAAATCTGGGAGATTGCAGAATTAGTCGGCTGATCTAGTGTTCGAAGCGCTTTCACATACCTTATATCGCCGAGAAAGCGTGACCGGTCCTCCTCGTCTGAGATACTTCGCGGAGAAGCTTCCCACGACGCTACGGTACCCTTCATCGAATTAAACGCGGCATCTATCTGGGCCGCTGTTCCGCCCAGGAAGAGCAGAGTCGCCAGTGCCTGGCTGCGTTAGCGAGTGATATAACAAGCACGGAAAACGGAGCCATACCATTGGAATATTGTTATACCGCCCATCCGGCTGCAATAGTGCATGGCTCGCATGGGTGGCTTTGAGATACCTGTCGAACGTACTGCGCTCTGATCCCTGGTCCATCCTTCTGATGAGTGTTCTGACCACACACGCGGCAGGGGAGATTCCCCAAGACATGGTCAAGTTGTCTACTGCCATCTTCGCCATGCTGCTAGACCGATTTATATTGCTGAGCAGAGCATACCGCTCAGCCATGAAGAATCCATTCAGAGTTTTCGCAGGAGTTGGCGAAGTTCTCGATTCTGGGTGGGTGTATGTGCTCAATTCCCAGCTCAAGAACACGGGACACCGAAGCTGAATGTTGTGGCCAGCACACGCATGTTGAAGGGGTGCCGACATTTGAAGCTCGGTGGCGACGGAGGAATCTGGCTATCTCTAATACCAGGAGCCTGTCGTGCCCTGGCCGTCACGGCCACGACCATTGGGCAAGATCAATCTTGGTTGAAAGATTGCATTTCACGGATCGAAATCCAGGAGCGCCGATAGGACGCCACAAATCGTTGAGAGCGATCTTGGGGGCCAGAAGAAGCTGAAGAGCCACCGGTCACATACGCCTTCACGAAAGGTAGCCTGCCAATGGACGTTGTGACTGGTTGGCGCGCGATTTGGAACAGGAACCGGCCTGATGGTGACAGGCACAGAGCGGATGTGCAATGACGATCAAGATCGACAATCCCCCAAGGCACATGTCTCGTTGCAACCGCTGTGCTGGATCGCATTGGTCGCAATTTTCCGATAGCTCCAGTGTTGATCCCAACGACGTTTCCCAGAGCAGTGGTACTAGCCCGTGCGGACCGTTCCGGGGTATCGGCACGCGGCATCGTATCTTCGTATCTTGGGGCCTATCGAGCCAAGGCCACACTTGTAAAAGAACTCGACGTGATATTATGGACGCATTCTTTTACAGAGGCAGATCCAATAGGGGCAGTTTACTCTTCAGGCCTCCCAAGCGGCCGCTCAACTAGCCTGCAGGCAGATTAACATTGTCAGCTTGCAGTGCGCAGCTCGTGGCCTCTGCATATCCATAACGCAGCAACTGCCAATGAGCGTTCGCTAGCTGCTGTTCCCATGCAGAGTTCCATGTAGGCTCTGACCCAGTTGACATGCGGAGAGGTTGAATCGAAGCTTGCAAGCCAAAACCCCTTGCCTTCTCTCATCTTTTGATCACAACAATTTTGCCGCGGTCACCGCGGTCTAGGATCGCGGAAACTTCCTTCGGACAGCAAGCCAAGCTTCCCTGTTCCGATCTTGCATCGGACCGCCTATCACGATCGGATCATGCTCTCGCCACACTGCGTATTTCAGCCCAGAAGGCTGTTTGTCTGTCCCTCGGCATTCCGACTAACTTCGCTGCGTGTTTCGGCAGCCCCCCTCACTCTGCTCTCTCTCTCTCTCCCTCTGGTTTTCCCCTGAGGAGGTACTGTATATGCAGCCAGCCGACGCACCAGTGACACAGGTGTTTACATCGCGACGGGCGGCAGTCAAACCGTTCCCGTTACCTGTGCCACTGACACACACGCATATGCTTGTACCGGCGTAGGCGCACTGGCCAGTTACTTTCCTCTGTTGCACACAAAACCAGAAGCTACCCAGGTAATGGCAAATTAAAAGTCTTATCCAGAACCGGTTACCACTGTTTCGGATCAAGGTTGGACGCCAAAGCCTCGGCAGCTGAAGAAACAAACGCTTAAAGGGGGGGAGCGGCATGATAAGCGGCAGTCATGGTAAGTTCCGTAGTTCAGTCTGCCGATCGTTTGGGTTTGGAAAACGCTCAATGGACAGTAAACGAGATCGCCCCCCTTGACATAACAGATCTAGGACCGGGTACTGGGACCGGGAAGTGTAATCGCGGGCCGGATCGGCCGTGAACCGCGTTTGTGTAACGGTCGAGAGGGAGGGAAACGTTTCTTTTCGGTCGGCTTGGCTGTCACTACTTTTTGCATTTATATATAAACGTTCAGCTGGAGCTTGCTCGGGGGAATTTCGACCGAGGGTGCGATCGAACGGTCACATTTTAGTGCCCTTCGGGTCAGCTTGGATCTGGAGTTGATGCTTGACCGGTCTGGCCTTGCCTGCCGGTGAGGGCCTCGCAGCGTGTCCTGCCTGCTTGTTGAGGAATTTGTATTGCTAATCATTTCCGAGATAGTGCGGCAGCCAATGAAGCGTTAAGCAACAAAACTCTCGTCATTATCGAAAAGGGAGACAGGGTTCAGTCTTTTGATGATGATGCTGTTGACTCCATTCGAGGGCTAGCAGGTTGAATCATTGAAGCAGATCCACAAAGCGACCATCCCAACCGTCTCAAGTCCCACGATGTAGCCGAAGAACCTAAGCTATTGATGATGTAGAAATTTCCAGTTGAGAACTCTGGAGCGGTTGCTTGAGGCGTTCCGTCTGACGATGGTGGCTTGTACACTTGAATCAATAGAGCTGCTCATCGTCTGGCTCAACAGAGCTGGTTCTTTTGACTGCTTTTGTTTACCAGTATCGAAATGCCCTAAAGTTTTTTTTTTTTTTTCCGTGCTGGTAGGCTCTCAACATCTCGGCTCATAGCAACCTCTCAAACAGGAGGTTGACCTTTCGGAGCTCCTTGGTACAATTTCCGACTCTCCTCTAGAACGCTCCCGCGTTCAACAGGGACCTAGATATAACGAACCAACATTGACTACCTTCCTGTGTCCTCCCTCCCATCCCAGCCAACATGTCCCCCCACCCCCCCCCCCCCCCAAACCCCCTGGCCACCTCCTAAGGCTCGTCTCGTTGGCAAGTCTTGTTCTGGGCAGTTCCCCCGACCGATCACTACCAGTTCCCATCGACGAGCACTACTCCCTCCCCCCACAATGCTCAGCCTGGGTCGGCGTCAAAGAGATCCATCTCATCGAGGTCACAGAGCTAGTGCAGGAGAATGGTGTGTCCCTTATCCCTACTCATCTCTAACCCTGTCTTGTCTGCCAAAACCTTCGAGCAGTGGACAGTGGTGCAGCTAACCCTGAACATACCTAGGCACCATCCAAACCCTCGCCTCCTGCGCGGGCGCCACCACCCGAGAAATCTGCATGACCGCTCTCCCAGATCGTTCATTCTATCTTTGTGTGCTCGGGGCTGTTTAGCTTGGTGCCGCCGCCGGCAAGGCAGATGCCATATACCGTCGAAGTTGTAAGCATATCCTTCCCTCTCCATACCCAACTGTCTCAGCAGCCCCCTGAGCGGGCAGCTGCTGGAATCATCACCACCGGCTGCGAACTAATCAACAAGATGAATAGACTTCCTGCGTAACCAAGATCATCACCGACGGAGCTATCCCATCCCTCCTCGCACCAGGCCATCCAGTCCCATCCCAACCCCAACTTGACGGTCCTGACCCGGCCGTCACACTCACCTACCATCCCTGCACGACTTGCTCTAAATTAACTTACATCGGTACCGTGCTGAACTTCATCCCTCAACCCAGAAGGAGGGTTAATGTCCGACTGAAGCCCTATCAACAAAGTCAAGGCTGCGGCCCACACGCCGGCACTGGCGTCACAGCAAACCCCAACCCCCAGCCAAGCGAGACTCTCGCTCTGTTGGTTACAACACCAGTGGTTATGAGAGTAACAATGTCATACGCCTCCTCTTTTGCTGGTGCTGAGACAGGGGAGACAGGGACATGCACGAGGGAGATTGACCCGGTAGAGTCTGCGATGCCGGATTCAGATGGTGATGAGGAGGAGGATGAGGATGATAGGGATGGTGAAGAGCAGAGTGCGAGCGGGGCGGGGTTTGCTGGGGTGGGAAAGATGTCGTTGGGGGGTTCCGGCCGGGGCGTGGGTTGTGGTTGGGGAGCTTGGTTTGGTGAGTTGCAGCATCGAAGTTATCTATGGGGGGACAGCAGAGGGAGTGAGTTTTTCCTGCCAGTTGAGTCTTTATAATTCCCTGATGTTATAAGGGCTAGGTACCGACCTCAACAGTTTATACGGGGTTTTGAGACGTCTATCCCGGGTTAGCTCTGGCGCATAGACGGCGTTGATCACAGGTCCTCACAGTTGTAGCAGGAAATCGTGATCTCAAGCGTGTTATTCATGGCCTGTTTGGGTAGAGATTAAGATAAAAAGGAGCTTACGAATTAGAATTAAGCACACAACCTCGTCAAACCCATCAAGCAACGCGCCGTTAAGGTAGAAACTCCTATCCCATTGCCTTACCCGCTAACTAGTTATCCCTATCCCAACCACATCTCATATCACCTTTAAATCACCGTGGTCACCCCAATTCCAAACAGTGCATCGGCGTATTACGTTATGCTATGATACCTAATAGACGACACCCTAACCATCAATACATACCATACCAACAACCCGATCCTCCTAGTAGCACTGTAGCAATAAGTATCAATAGTCCCGGTAAAATGTATGTCTGTATGTATGAACCTGAATGAGTATGAGAGTAACCCGTACAACAGAAGAAACTTGACATGTACGAGACAAAACGTCAAACGTGCATGCGCCGTATGTGATGTATCCCCTTATCTCCCCATCCCTCAGAAAAATAAAAAAAAAAACCAGACCATACCATACCAAACCAAGGCAGAAACTCAAGACGGACGGACGAGCCAACCAAACGTAAACCCCCACAAAGATTTCACATCGTCACAGTAGACAACGCACTCCCTGGCGCAGCACCTAATCCCAACAAGCCACCGCCATTCGTCGTAGCAGCCGCCGCCAAAAGCCCCACCTTCTCCTTCTCCTTCATTTCCTTCTCGGCTTTTGTCGCCCTAGGCTTCCTTACAGTTCCTCCACGCGAACCAGGCCCACTGCCACGACCTCTTCCCCTGCCCGACGTTTTCGCCGGCTGCTGCTGTTGCTGTTGCTGCTGTTGCTGCTGTTGTTGTTGCTGCTGCTGCTGCTGCTGCTGCTGCTGCTCCTCCCCTTCTTCACCATTATTCTCGGTATTATTAGCACTATTACTCCTTCCCCCGCGCCCACCACCCCCTCTGCCTCCCCTCCCCCTGCCCCCCCTACCCCGCCTAGGTCTATCCTCCTGTACAGCAGGCTTCTCAATCTCTGGAATCAGCGGGCCACTATAAACAAAAAAACCGTCCCGACTAGCCGCCGCCTGTTCCTCCCACAGCAGCTCCGAGTCATCCACGAAATCGTCGTCCAAATCATACTCGTCCTCGCGCCAATGGCGCTTCTTGCGGGGCTTGACGGGCGGCGCGTCGACCATCTCGACATTGCTGTCGCCGCCAAGATCGCTATCGACCATCTCCTCATCGCCGTCGGCGGTCTCCTTGCCATATTTCTCGCGCTCAAGAGCGGCAGTGGCGGCCGCGATACGGGCTTTGCGCTCGCGGCTGGCTGCGAGTCGCGGGTGCAGGGCATCCCAGCCGTAGCGCTCCTCGGCCATGCGCATGAAGTTGACGTAGACGTTGTTCTCTCCCGGCTTGAGCGGGATGTGCAGTGTGATGTTGGGCGCTTGGATCTCTTCACCCGGACGGGCCTTACCGAAGTCGAGGATGGAACGGCCTTCGCCGGGCAAGGGGGGCAGCGCGTCCTTGAGAGAGGCAAATTTGGGCGACGATGACGCGACACTGCTGCGAGGTTTCTTGCGCGACTCGCGCTCCTGCTCGGCGACGGCAGCGACCTTCTTATTAACCTGAGCCGGCGCCGGAGGCGGTGCCAGGGCAGGGGCTGATGTGGGTGCAGGGGTTTGTGTGGCCGATGCTGACAAAGAGGCAGAAACTGAGGTCAAGCTGGTGAATGAAGAGGTGGGCTTCGACTCGGGCTTGGGAGCAGGAGCAGGAGCAGGAGGTGGCGGTGGCGGTCTTCGGGCATCGGCAAGGGCAGGTTTGGGCAGAGCACTCGTTGTCTGGGTCGTAGTCCGAATACCATTCGAGGGCGAAGTGGGCATCGAGGAAGGCTCATGGAAACGGGACTGCGTCGAGTGGTTGGTGAATGACTGATTAGGCGCCGGCGAAAAGCCGGGCTGGGGATCAACCAGGCTCGCAATAGAAGGGGATGCGCTGGCGCGATTAATTGCTGTGGCGCTCTGGGAAGTTGGGGCACGGGGAGAGCCCAGGGAGTTAGCCGACTCGCGGATGGGGTCATAGTTGCCACGGACAGGGTCAAACATCTGCCGAGTAGGCGGGGGAGGTTGCGGTTTCGGCGGTTCCTCGTTTAGGATGTTCTGCATCTGCATCGGCTTCTGCGCGGAATGGCTAAAACTGGTCGTCGGAGTCGTCTTCTCTGTCGGAACGGAACGGGCCTCGGCAGCCAGGCCTCTCATGGAGGGGAGCTCGGTGATCTTGGGTTCACGGGCCGGACCGGAAGCCGACCGTGCGTCCATTTCCGAGTTGGTCGCATCGCCAGCATCAGAGGCGGCAGCCTTCCTCTTGCGCTGCACCGTAGGGGCATTAGGGTCCTTAGGCTTACGCGGACGGCGCTGCTTCTGCTGCTCGGGGGCATTCGGATCGGCCGGTGGTTTTGGCTTCACTGTGCTGCCAGGCTTGCGACCGGGCTTCTTTCTCGGCAGCCCGGCCGCGGTCAGGGGCACATTGGGAGCTTCCTCGGCGGGTTGTTCGCGCTGCATGATGCTGTAGCGCTGTGCCGAGCTGGGGTCGACAATGATCTCGTCCATCTCAATGTTGGCCCGGCCAGCGCTGATGACACGGGCAGTGGGGGAGCCAGGCTCCGACAATGCCGACGATGACGATGGCGCGGGGCTGTAGTGTTGCATGCTGTCGCTGCTCCAGCGGACGAACCTGCTGAAGGGAGGGCGGCAAGATGCGGAATAACTTTTGAGGGTTCGTGTACTGCGATGTTGCGCAGAAAATCAGCGTCCCTCAAAGAACGACCAACAATTGAAAGAGATGTTGTGACTGTCAAAGACCGCTACGCCGTCACTTCACCTCAGTGGGTAAAGAAATGGCCTCTTTCGTCGCGCCCGTCCCAATGATCCAAACGGGAGTATTTCGAAATGAGGCGCTGCAGCAACGGGATAGGCTGCTGGCGGAAAGCAGCCTAGTCTCTGATAGGCTGCCTTCCGTCGCCTTCACCTGTCAGGCACTGACAGCCTGATGGCAGGCTGAGCTTGGCAGCTGCGGTCTAGCTGGAAGTGGGGCTATAAGATAGAGGCGTGATGTTGTATGAGGGGGTCCGCCCAAATATGGCCCGTGCGTCGGGTGGTGCCAGGGCGGGAATAGACCAAGAAAAGAGACAGCCGAGCCCGTGACTGAAGTGCGAGCTGACTTTTTGGCTTCACCTGTGCAGAGTGGAGCTCCCGGCTGGGAATACCTTCACCTGCACCACGTTGAAAGCCCCCGTGGCCGACACCAGACGACGATGCAAAAAATGCCACCGCACTGCCCTGCGCGTGCAGGATGTCAGCGTCAAAAGTGCAGCCGTCAATTGTGAGAATCACGCAGTTTCCGAAAATCGGGTTTTGGGGATGCCGGCGCGCGGGCGACGATGAGGATTTGATGGATTTGCAGTTTGCGGGCGAAAAGTCGGTGGGTGTAGAAGCGTGGTTGTTGAGAGAAAAGAGGTTGAGGATCGAGGGTGAAGTTGGGTTGGGAGAAAAAAAAAGGAGCGAAAAGACGACGAGGAAACGGGAAAAATTGGGGGGTGAGGGAGCGCATGCAAAGGGGCAACAAGATGACGGGGAATGGGCTCGTTTTTGGAACGGTTCACGGTTCCAACGCTTTGCCAGCTGCCTGCCCTGCGTGCTTGCAAAGCGATCTGAGTTAGGACACTGGAAAGGGGGGTAGGGGAAAAGCGAAAAAGGCGAAGAACGTGAAAGGAAAATTGGGGCCTAGGTGGCTCTATGGATTACAGCGGTAAACTGTAATCCGTTCAGTGTCCAGTGTCCAGTGGCCCGGGCGGCCGTGGTCATGACCCGTAAAGTAAAGCTAACCGTAATCGTAGACCGTCACGGACGCAAGGGAATGGAAATGATTTCATTTTGTAAGTAAAAGGCAAATCCGCGGATAGTGTAGGAATAGGGAGATCCAAGCAGGCCGCAACAGGGGAACAAGGGAGCATGCTGCTGCATGGGAACCGATGGGAACATGGGACCTAGCGAGCGGAAGAGAGGGGTGTGTGGATTGGGTCCAATGGGGAAATCGAACAAACCCGAACAAAGCATCAAAACGCGGGACTTGGCATGGAGCTGGGGCTGCGTTGGAGCCAGGTTTTGGACCAGGTTGGAGCAGCAGAGAAAAACAATAACCTAAATCTCTACGGTCACGCTACACGGGGTAAGCACAATATAATACCTTATCCTGATACAGCCCAGAGGTACCACCGCACAGGAGTACTTTGTCCCTCACGAAGATGCAGGACCCGGCCAACGCTGGCAGTGAGGATATAGCGGCTGCGCTTCTGTCTGCATTACACAAGGCTGCCAAGACCGCCAAGGCTCAGTTCGGCTGTTCCCACACCCCACCTCACCACTGGGTCCGTCCGTAGTGTTCTTCGCTCGCAGAAGAAGCAGCGAAGCATGCTCGCGTGTGTGTTACAGTGCGAACAACCCCGCGTCTGCCGCCGTTACTGTGCGGCACTGTGCATCGGGCGCCGAGAGATGCAAATCATGGAGATGAGGTGGGCTTGGAGAAGAGCATGAGCCCCGGTCAGGTACCTGGTACGTACCGACCGCCGACGGGGACAGGCCCCACGCTGGCACCAGCAGAGCACCCCACCGCCGTTTTGAATCTAGGTGTGACATTTTTGGCTTCACGCCTGAGGCCGACGCCACATCGGAGCAGAAACCGCCCCACACGGTAGCGAGCCGCACGTCACCACCTGCAGACCTCATGCAAGCACTTGAGGCAGCTTGATGATGTCGATGTCTTTTTAGGCGTACTATTATCTATTTAGAATCTCTCACTCAGTTGAATAGTAATCAAATTGTTACGAAGGTAGGTATGCGGCAGCCCGCATGGCATGAACGGCGAACTGGCTGCCCGCACTGATTCGCCACAACATTGACGAGAGTTCAATTTCAGAGCCCGGCCGTTGATTAACTGAAATTGTCCGCCCACTGGCCCCCCCCCCCTTTGTGTCACACAAACCCAAGCAATGGAACTGCATGTCAAAAGGAGCTCATCCCGCTGTCCTGCGCTGGAATGGCCCCGTTCACGGCGGCGGTTTTGCCAGAACGTGTGTTGTTGTTCGTTGAATTGATTATGTCAGCATTCCGGCTGTCAGCTGGACCCAAGACGCCGGGCAGGGTGCGCTGTGGGGTAAGGTGGGGTTGACGTCAGATGGATAAGATAAGGCACAGACATGCGGGGGCAATCCGATCGCGCCTGTGACAGCCGGACCCGATTTTTTTCGGACCATTGTTTCCTCACACCTCGACAGCCACCATCCACGCCCACGACACATATTATCATGGAGTCAACGCTGGAGGTATTTGACGTTCAAGAACGGGACATTAGCGAGATCACACCGCCGAGCTTCCCACAGCCGTCGGCGCCTTCGGTCGGAGGATATCCCCCCCACAAAAAGCGCGTGTCGGCCTTCAAGCAGCGACAGGCAAAGGCATCCGCCGCGAAGGAACAGCCGAAGTCTCCAGAGTCGTCATTGCGGAACAATGCATGGTTCGACGAGCGCCGCGGAATTCACGAGGAGAACCAGGCGCTGCTCGACTCGATGACGCCCGAGCAGATCGAGGAGACGCGTAGGCAGCTATTTGGCCAGCTCGACCCCAACTTCATCCAGTCACTGTTGCGCCGTGCCCGGATCGACGAGCCAACTATTCCTGAGCCCATTGACGCGGCAGCTCAAGAATCGAAGCCGTCGTCAGCCACAGGCCCGCAGCCGAAAGCGAGACAAGTGACGGTTGAGGACGCGCCAGATGAGGTGACAGCACCAAAGGCACCAGAGAAACAGGCAGAGACATCGATGCCGATGGGATCATCAAGCGCTACAAATACGAAGCCCTCATCTGCCGAGCCCGCAAAACCCAAGAAAACCGTCACCTTCGACGAGGACGCCGCCCCGCTGATACCCCCAGAAGACCTCTTCCCCGCGGCTAATCCCCCTCCCCCGACGAAACCCAGCACCAAGAAAATCGCCCGCCCTGAAGAGCGCAGCCAACTCGACGACGCCGATAACCTCTCGCACAGCCACAAAACCCACTTCCCCCGTCCCCCACGCGTCCCTGACCTCGACCCCAATGACCCTAACTTCCTCGAGAACCTCCACAAAAAGTACTTCCCCGATTTACCCGCTGATCCCTCCAAGCTAGCCTGGATGGCGCCCATCCCAACGCCGGACTCAGATGCCGATAAAGAGAGCCCATACTATCCCGGACAGGACTCCCTTCCGATCTCCGCGCTGCGGTTCGATTTCCGCGGCGCGTTGTTACCGCCGAGGGTGAGTCGAACTATACCCGTGACAAAAGGGCTGCACCATCATGGTGAGGCACCCGAGGCGGCGGGGTATACTATCCCGGAGCTGGCCCGCCTAGCAAGGTCGGCGGTGCCGGGGCAGAGGTGTCTTGCGTATCAGACGCTGGGGAGGATTTTGTACCGGTTGGGGATTGGGGAGTTTGGGACGGGAGAAGGAGGGAGGAATGGAGAGGATGATGATTTGGCGTTTGCGCTGTGGAGACTGTTTCAGGAAGGCAGGATAATCGAGATATTGGAGTGGGAGGCTGGGCAGCCTGATGGGAAGGGGCATTTGAGTGCCAAAGCGTATGCCACAGAGGCCTTGTGGTTGTTTGAGAAGGGTGGGTGGAAGGAGAGGTGGAAGGGAAGGTAAGCGGACGTGGTTTGATGGTTAATTGTGCGTTTGGGGCACTGCCGGCCTGGTTTTTTTTTGTCAGACTGTGTCTCCGAGGACTCAAGAACCGATAGTAGAGGAGGAGGAGGGTTTGGGGGGGGGGGGGATAATGTGCTACATAGGTGTGGTTCTGCCCGAGTCTAAGACTAAAATATTAGCTATAGGATAAAATTTATGACCTTGTCGTGATTCTAACTGAAAATACAAATATTAATGCTAGAGTTAAATTTACATCATGGCCATTCATACCCAGAGTATCATTACTTCGTGTCCCATTTCAGCCTTCCGTGATGTTCTCCAGTCAATCGCCGCCATTAACCCCTCTCAACCTCACACCTCTCTCCCTATACCTGACTAGCCTTCTCCTTTTCTTCCCTCCTCCTCCTCTCATTCCTCATGTGCTCAATAACCCGACTCCTCTCCCTAATCTTGTCCCCCCAAAAATAAAACCCCACAGGTACCGGTATCAAAACCACCTCCAAAACCCCCAACATCATTCCCGCCCATCTCGGTCCCATTCCCCCGTACATACTCGGCCCCGCTAGCGGCAAAAACGCTCCCATCACGCTCCGTGCCACCGCGTTCCCCGCCAGCGCAGACGCCGCCCACTCGCCATAACTAGCCGCTAAATAATTACTCCCGTAAATGAAACTAAGTGTATTCCCCATCCCAAACGGGACCCCGGCAACCGCGATGGGGATCAGCGGGTGTATCGTCCTCGGCAGACATGTCCACGCAAACAAGAGCTGTCCTACGGCGGTGAGCACCGAGCCGAGAGACATGACGAGAGCGGTTGCTTCGGGCGCGGGGAGGGACGGGTTATCGGGGTCGCGTTTCGGGGAGGGTGAGATGAGATACTTCCGCCAGATGGGTTCGAGCAGGATGGAGAGGAGCGTGCCGACGCCAATGCCGAGGAAGGAGAGGCCAGTTTGAGAGGGGGACCAATGACGGTGGGAGGTGAATATTATCGGGTAGGCGATGAAGCAGAGGTAGAGAACGCCATAGGTTAGGGAGAGCCTATCAGGAGACTGTTAGGGGGGAGGGGCATAATAATGTTTGAGGAGAGTTTTTGGGTTATTTTTTTTGGGGGGGGGAGGGGGAGGGGGTTTAGGGGTAAGACGGACCAGATGTTGAAAAACCAGAGAATTGGCTCTGTGGCGGCGAGTTTGAATGGTCTTGCCAGGTTGCTGGCGACCATGTTGACTACATCCTGCCAGGTCTGCTCATCGCGGTCGTAGCGGCACCACCACCTTTCATCACCGGTTTCTTTTCTCTTTTTGAGCACCTCCCGCCTCATCAATACAGGAGGGTACGTCTCCTTCACAAGGAGTAACATAACCCCCGCGACGCCGGCCAGGGAAAGCGACACCCAGTTCTCCCATCGCCAGCCGAGGTACTCAAACACGAAGCCGCCGATGAGGGGGCCTGTGACGGGCCCGTTGAGGGGCGCGATGCTGTATAAGGAGTTGAAGCGAGCTAGCATTGTGGGGTTGGAGGAGGCGTCGGAGAGGTCGACTATCGTGCCCGGGGAGTTGGTTAGGAGGGCCGCGCCGAAGAGGGCGCTGTGAGAGGTTAATAAGGGGTAGAGGGATGGGGGAAGGGGGACATACCCGATGAAACGGAGGATGATGAGTTGGGTAAGGGAGGTGCTGAGGCTACTGCAGAAGGTTAGTGCTGTTGCTGATACGAGGGAAGGGCCCCCTTTCTTCCGGATACTCTCGTCCCATGAGACAACTACATCCCACTTTCATATCAACGCGCCCACACTCATCACCTCTCTCTAAGCTACGCCAAATGACCGTGCTAACGCCAGGAGACACCTACCATCCTAAAATGAAAACTAAAAACCCCACCCAACAAACCAAATAAACCGCCCTCCTCCCTACAACCTCGCTCGCCGGCGCAACAACCACACTCCCCGCCGCCAGCCCGAGCAAATAACTCGTCAACCCCAGCGTCGCCACACTTTTCGACTTGATCCCAAACTGCTCCATCACGCCGGGAATGGCTGCGGTATAACTTGTGCTATGCAGGATGACGATCCACGTCGCGAAGGAGACGGTCGCCACGCAGTACAGACGGTACCAGAGTGGCCAGCGGTGGGGTTGAGTTGCGAGGGAGGCGGGTAGTTCGAATTCGGGGGGCTTAGGAGTAGGGAGACAAGGGTCTGGCGATGGGTTTTCTGAAGAGGCATCCTTCGGGGAGATGGGGAGACGTTGGGGGTCGGGTTGAGGCTGTTCGGGAGTGAGAGTTGTGGATGAGGATGAGGGGGCGCCGTCTGTCGTCGTTTGGGGGCTTTCTTGAGGAGGAGGAGTTGGTCGGGAGTGTGGGAGCTGTTTTTCAAGCTCTGAGTTGTGGGTGTCGCTGGCCATTAGGGCTGGGAAACTGATGGGGAGTGATGGGCGCCGTATGAGTGACTATTTTGAGGTTGATACGCTGCCTATCAGAAGGAGTATGTATTACGACGGGTCAAGTGTTCATCAGACTCTGGACCATTCTGCTGACAAGCACACCCAGACGATAACAACACAGAATCAAAGTAAAAAAAAAAAAAAAATTTAAAGAAAAACCAACAAGAGTTGTAGAAAAGAAATAATTGTTAATCCGAGTGGGCTCTGCTCATCTAGCCTCTAGCACTGACGCCGGAATGCAACAGGCAACATTCGGCATACAGACCGCCTCACTAGCGCCGCCCCGATGCGGAGTCGATGATGTACTTCGGTGCATCGGCATGGGGCAACCGAAATCGCTCCACTCCTGGCGACAGAAGTGCATTTGTGCATTGCGTGGCCTGCCGCACGCTCGTATGCTAAGGAGGAAGTATATTAAGTCTTGGCCGTTGTGCTCTATCATCTGATCTTCTTCGGAGCTTTTGTGGTCTCTAGAGGGACAAGACATCCCACGGCCGACATGCAGGATGGCCTCCAAGGCTCACCCCGGAGGAATCTGCAAGGTGAGCCAACTGCAGATGTCAGAATCAAAGCTCCAACCCATCGTTGTCTTCAGCTGGATCTCAAAGCTGACATTATCCTGCTGGGGCCAATCTTTACCTGATTTACGTTGGTCCTCGTCTGCGTCAACTGCTGCCATCTCGTCCTAACACCCTTGATAAGGCGGTTCTCAATATATTTCTCTCCACTGAACTGTACAACGCGACCATTTAGTGAGCTACGTCATCGTCACAGCTGCGATACCAATGATTCATCGCAGATAAAGTAAAAGTAAGGCTCATCGCAAGCCTGGTGTGAGTAGGATAAATGAAACAGTTCGTCTCTCAGTCCTGATCTGTTGAAGTTAGGCTCCACAAAGATAGCTGGCGGGAGCTAGCTCTGGCATAGAGAGTGGTCCTCGGCGAGTGCCGACAACCGCACAATGACCCCGCTCTCTCTCGGCCCCGGACCGGCGTAACGGCTGCCAAGACCGGTCGACCTGGCTCATCCCCTCGGAAGGCCGATGCCAAAGCCCCCTGCCTCTCCAATACCAAATCAGTCCTGCCGTTTCGGTGTTCTCGGACACAAGCCGGAGGGATGTTTCATGTTTCACCTTCTTACCCAAAACGGCACACGGAGCCAGACTGGCGCCGCACGCGGGATACAGCGTAATGAAGGGGGCATTCTACCACGCGGGGAAATGCAACCTAGCCGTTTACTATATACCCGAGCGATATTAAGCCGTGCCCGCGGCGAAACATTGTCCGCGGACCGGGTTACTGGCGCTGGAGGACTTGAGGGGGAGGGGAGGTTGAAGCAGGTGGAATAAAAGTGTCATGATGTCTTGGGGAAATCTATCTTGGGCTCACTGTTGTTAGATCGCCGTAGGCGTCACGAGCGTTGTGAGAGCCTGATAGGAAGATTGTACCTAGCAGAGGTGACCGACCGAGTAAGTCATTAAGATGCATCTAAGCAGCTCATTGCTTGCGTTGCTTCTCCCAGCAGCGACCCAAGCCAGCCTGCAAATCGTCCCCGGTGCAAGCTGGACAGCCGTACGTTTTCCTATTTCCCTGCCCATCTATCTTACCCCCAACTAACCCCTGTCCTTCCCCCCTCCCCTTCCCAGTCTGACGGCGAACATCTCAACGCCCACGGTGCCGGTATCATTCGCGTCAACGACACCTTCTACCTGATTGGCGAGGACAAGGCGCAGGGCTCAGCCTTCCAAAACATCAACTGCTACTCGTCGAGGGACCTGGTGCAATGGAAGTTCGAGGGACGGCTGTTGAGTCGTCAGGGGTCGGGTGACCTGGGCCCGAACAGGATTGTCGAGCGGCCTAAGGTGATTTACAATGACCGTACCAGGCAGTATGTGATGTGGATGCATATCGATAGCAGCGATTATAAGGACGCGAGGGTTGGTGTTGCGGTGGGGGATCAAGTGTGTGGATCTTATCGTAGGTCTCACTGGCATGGGCTGGCTGGGGTTTCGGGAAAGGGGATGCTGACAGGAGTAGGCTACCTCCGCAGCTTCAGACCTCTGGGCTTCCAAAGCCGCGATATGGGCTTGTTCAAGGACGATGATGGGACAGCCTACCTTTTGACCGAGGATGTACGTCTCCCATACTACCCCTCCCCCCTCCCCTTCCCCCTCCTCCCTTGATCATCATCATGACCTAATCCCCCCCCCCCTTCCCCTCCAGCGCCAAAACGGCCTCCGCATCAACAAACTCACCGCCGACTACCTTGACGTCGCCGAAGCAACCTACAAATGGTCCGAAAAGATCGAGTCCCCCGCCATGATCAAGCTCAACGGCCGCTATTACATCTTCGGCAGCCACCTCACCGGCTGGGACCCGAATGACAACGTAAGTCCCCTCCGCTTCTGGCTTTCACTCACCTAACACTAACCTTTCCTCAGGTCTACAGCACCTCAACCTCCCTTTCCTCAGGCTGGTCGTCCTGGCAAACGTTTGCCGACAAAGGCTCCAACACCTATCACTCCCAAACAACCTACATCCTACAATACCCCGGCTCTCCAAGCAACCTCATGTACCTAGGCGACCGCTGGCGACCAGGAAATCTCCACCAATCTTCTTACATCTGGCTACCCTTAACAATCGAAGGCACCAAAGTAACCCTCAAAAACCGCGGCTCCTGGATCCCCAACCTGAACCCCCCCACCGGCGGCGCGAGCACAACCTGGGCTGCCGCGCCCGCCGCGACGACGTACAACGCCCTGTCGAGCTCCAACGCCCGACTCTCCGGCGCAGCAAAGCAAGTCACTTGCAACAACTGTGCCAACAAAAAAGCAGCGGGATACATCGGGGGGCCAAATAACGGGGTGTTGACCTTCTACAACATCAACTTCTCTGGCTCTGGGTCATCTAATTCTCAGGAAGAGCTCACGACGATCTGGTTCCGGTATCATAACGGGGATTCGCAGGCACGGTACGCCAGCTTAGTGGTGAATGGACGAGAGATACCGGGGAGGGTGGCATTTATTGGGACGAGGGGGGAGGTGCAAAGTAGCGTGGTACATGTGCCACTGAGGAGGGGGGGAGGGAATGAGATTGTGGTGAGGGGATGGAATGGGGGATGGGGGCCGGATGTTGAAGCGTTGATTGTGCCGCAGCAGTGAGGGATTGGGGTTTCCTTTGCTTTTCTTTCCTTTCCCCCACCAACCCCCCCTCCCTCCCTCTTCCCTCTTGTTGTTAGGCTGATCTTGCAAAAAGTTTGGTCGTGATTTTTCTTTTTTTTTCCTGTTGCTGGGGTATAGGCGGGAGGAACCGAGGGTAAGGGGTTGAGGATATGAAACTTCATATTCATACATGACGGCATAATTGAACAACAATAAAAAGACCGAACGTTAAGTTAAGCATAGGACAGCCAACCTCTTCAAATTGTTCGCAAAGGCGGCTCATTGTCCTGTTTGTACCTATCCTCGGTCCTTAGTCCGTGTCACAACATGCAAGTTCGCCCATTAAGCCCTGGATTTTAACCAACGGCATTGTTTGCTCGCTAATCTCCCAATGAACTAAAGCTTGTTTGTATCCATAAACTTTGGTGGTTGATCCTGACGAGGAACTTTAAACATAATTCTTGCCAACAACTCTGCCGTTCACTACTAGACGTGTCACTCGGCCAAAGCATGATGAGCAAGCTGACTCCTCCCTCAGGCGTCGTATTGACACTCCCACACCAAGCCATTGGACGTTAGTGATAAGTCCCCTGATAGGGATGAGCACGAGTGCATGACTCTGTGCGACACTGCCGGGACCGAAGCGTCCCAACGTCGCCCAGCAGACAGGACCCTCTTTTGGACTGACGGGACCGTACAGAATCTTCCTCCCTCCCTAGGCGGTCCGCCTTTGCTGAAGCATCGCGAGCGGCTTTATTGGGCTTGCCTTTGTCTGTCCCTTTCCCCTTCCTCCTAGTACATAGAAGGCAGCACGGCAGTTTTCGGCCCGGCACTCCAGCCAACCACGACAATCTCTCGGTATATATTCATGATGTACCATGTACATCAAGCCCGATTTCCCGAACCCGAAGGAGCGGATTGGTGATGATGAGGGCTCACCTGTCCGAACAATGGAGTATTGCCAGATTACAGCATCGCGCTATGCCGCGGCGCCTGTCAGCTCCCATCTAGACCTGCAGTGGGCATGAAACGACCCAGCAGACTGGAAACCTATGAATGCTGACAGGGGCTGCGGCAGCGCACAGGGAATGGTAGAGGGGGCTGATTGGTTGCGACCCGCTCGTGCCGTGCAGCCATTCTCGGCGAGAAAAAGCGCCTACAATAACGATGCGCAGGAACTTGCAGATGGAGTGCAGAAATGGTGTCTAATTATCGAATGCCGAGGGGCATATGCAGCATGCATGACCGCATGAGAGTCGAAAATGCTGGGAGCTATGGCCGTCTCCCTCCCCATGATGAAGGGGCAACACAGAAATGATGGCACAAAACGTGCTGTTAGTGACATGCAACAGCGCTGTGCTACGGGTAGCCGAGACGGAGAGATCCTGCGCTTCGCCTCATCTCGGATGTGTGCCACCATAACACAGAGAGAGCTTCTTTGTTGATAGTTGCTCAGGCTCGGGCTCAGGCTCAGATAATGGCTAGCCTCGGATATTGAGATACTCCGCACACATCTATCGCGACACAACGGCTCTAAATGACTGGATGAAACTCATGCTGCCCGGTCGCGCGAGCATAATTGTCGATCCAGGACATCATTATTCGAAACAGCCGCCAGGCGCAGCGCGAAACCAGAGCGGGCGTCGATCTCATCCGGGCACGATCGATCTGTGGATGGAGATGAAAGTGAGCAGGTAAAGAGCGGGCGAAGGGCGGTTCAAACGCTCGCGCTCATTGTTCGCCGTCGGCAGCCTGCAGGAACGCTCGCCTCGAGGCGCTTGTGTCGTTGTTTGCCGTTTCCGTCCCGTCTTTGCGTCCTCGAGTGGAAGATTCTGTTTCTGCTGCCGTGCCCGGATTGAGCCGACTCGTCGGCATCCTTTTTCGCCAAAGGTTGTAATTAATCGAGCACGCGAGTACCCCGCTACGGTGTCGTTGCTCGCAACCCGACTGCGGGGTGTTAGCGCGCGACATCCACATTGGCAAGCTTGAAGCCACACATCGCCGAGCCGAAATGGGAGGGGCCGTGGCCGTGCTGCCTCCGATCCGGCCGAGTCTCGCTCTAGCTATCTTTGTGATGTGATCGAGGTGTCGGGGTGTCAGGGTGTCGGGCTTACAAGATGTCATTGAGGTCTTTTGGCCTTCCCGCACTTCCTCTTCTGGCGTGATAATGTTTGCTGCTACACACACACACATCGTCTCACAGCCAGTCAAAAGTGGCTGGTGCCTGTGGCAGCACCCTCAACGCCACTTACCATGAACGGCACCCCTCCAAAAAAAATGCCAGAGGACGAGGGATTCTTGGAGGGGCAGGAAACGCCCCTGACCCCCTGTCCCTTAGGCTAGCCTGGTGGTAGACCCAGTGGGTGGTCAGTGCAGATCCGGCCAATCAAAGCCTCTCATCCCCTGTCACCTGGGCCCTGGTCTGCCCGCCCCCCCTGTTCGGGCGTCTTGATTCGGCAGCATTCACATGGCTTGGCCGCCTCCCCCCCACCTCCACAAGGAACCCGAAACATTAACAGCACTGATATAGCCTATAGCCGGCGATGGGTAGTGATGGTGGTTTACTGCAACGAAGCAGCCGTTCTGCTTGAATGTTGTCGACAGCAGAAGCATATCTGATGCTCAGGCTACTACGTACTGTGGGCGGCAACCGCGGTGAGCACGCAGCGCCCAATCTGACGCTGATCGACGAGGTCGTTGGCATATGGAGGGTTGTCTACGGCCAAGCCTGCTGGTTGACTTCCTGATTTTTTCCTGTGCATGTGGTAAGGACATCCCGGGCTAGCGTCGACGCTGATGCGACGGGATGCATGGCAGCACCGCAGCGCACGCGTGAGTGAGTGAACCGAAACGGCGTTCCCTTCTCACGCAGGAACCAGCAGTTGCCAGCAACCCAGAGCCTGTGCACTCCACTTCGTTGATCGTTCGTCTGGTTTCAGGAAAAAGGGATGAAAGCGATGGATGGCACGGCGAGGTTGGCTGGGAAAAACGGATTTCGGAGTTTGAGCTGATCTGATGACCTGCAAAACTTCCACTGCCATGACCTCTAAGGAATTTTCTCCACCAAGTGCTATCATGGTGGGAAAAAAAAAGCCATCATCGTAAACTCGTATCGTGGTCGCAGCAGCGGTCGTCTCGCACACCGTCGGCGTAGGGCACGAGTTAGGGAGTTTGCCCGCTCCAACGGGAGCAGCCAGCCAAACAGAACGCTGAGACGAAACAGCCGTGGTGCTTCAACGGTTCTGCGGCGCAACTGTGATTTGACAGCGAGAGAATATCGACAGGGCAGCAATAGTAGCAGCGCAATGCAGAGCCGAAGCCGGATGCCGCGGAGTCTATAGCGTAGGGCACACCACCAGCGTAATTCTGACTAACAGTGTCGTTTGGTATCGGGCTTGGCCATCTCATTCTGGCATTGTCAGGTCTCTCAAGCGGGATAAGATGCCGAGATGGGAAACGACATGGCCCAAAATATCAAGATGGTTGCGCCGTTGCGTCTGTGAAAAAGGTAACATGTTGGTCTCTTGTCCTGGGGCCTCGTACAGACGGGTATCTCACGATAAGATCTCAGTCGTGTGGAGCCGCGTTAGATAGAGCTCAAGACGGAGGCGAGCTGATGGCAGGGGTCGAGTCCCTGCGAAATATCCCCACCATCGCCAGTCTCTTGCAATACACGCACCAAGCAAGACGCGTGGTGTCGCAGGATTCTTCTAATTTTGACTTTGCCCTCTACATACATGTGTAGCATCGAATGCTGGCTGTTTAACGTTGGCCGTTTTCGCCGTCGCTCGAACTGACGAAAGCTTGCTGGCGTGATGATCGACACCCGCTTTGCTTCCATACAGTGTCGGCTGCACCCATGCTCAAGTCTAAATTCACACAGTCAACCCCAACCCCAACCAGAGATTCCTGGTTTGCATGGGAGCGGGACCCACATGAACCTGCCCCTGAGCCCTGACGCGGGCTCCAGGTCCCACCCCCCAGCAGGCACTCGGTCCAATGCGGGACCTGGCAAGACTCCCCAATCGCAGACCAGGATTCCAGCATTCCATTTTGCCCACCTCCACCGGTAGCACTCCATCCTACAGCCGGCTCCTCGTGTGCCAACAACAAACTCCCAAAATGACCCAAACAAACCTCAGCCGGCCAAAAAAAAGGCACCAGAAACCCAGACGGGATAGGCGCCGACCAACCCTGCCTACGTCTGTCAAGTGAAACAGCACATTCCAGGCGGACGCTGACAGCGGGCCGCTTCTTTCCAGCTTTTCCCAAAACCTTTTTTTTTTCCTCTCCCAACATCCATCCTTCTTGTCGGTCTCGACATCTTTTTCCCTGCAAAAACCCTCGCTCCGTTGACGACTTTGTCTGCATCCAGTGCCTGCCCCACCGACTGCGAGGGACGGGACCGCACGAGAGTAGCGGGTCCAGTCTCCATAAAAAATTCTCCACTTTCAAGGGCCCTTTTGACGAACCATTCCCCGGCCCTCGCAACCCCAGAGCACGAAACAAAGACTCGCTCTCTGCTGCTCACACACTGGGTCCCGCTCGCCGACCGACAGCACCCACCCTTTCATCCTCCACCACCCATCCACCCGTTCACCACCACAATCAGTCCTCGTTATCCTCTTCATCCACCACCACCACTTTCATCACATCATAGCAATTGGCCGACTTCCTCGATCACTCATCGGGGTTTTGTCGCCAACGCTAGTCTTTTTCTTCATCGTGTATTGCTCAATTGGAGAGGAGCGCACAGAACTCACAAGACTCACGGCCCCCTTCGCAGTGCGACCGTAGACGTGGACTCCCGACACAATCCCACACTCCCACACCCCTTGTGTACCCGCTCCTTCACCATCATCGCATTGCGCGCATCTGTCTTTCGCTGCCGAGTCTCCAAACCACGAAAGAAGCCGTCTTCGTCATCAATCTGGTGGCAGACAGCGCGTCGCCAGCGTCGACTCCCCATCGCCGCCGGCTCCTCGACAGCGAAACAGGGCCTCGGGCCTGCCGACCTGACCTTTTTTTCCCCCCCTGATTATCATATCAAATAGCTTACCATGGCAACCATGCTCGGTGCCTCGTCGAGAGCTTCAACCGCTTCTACATCGTCGTTCCAGCCGATATCCCGTCAGAACACCATGTCGTCCTATGACGGTTCGCGGTCCGCCCGCCAGTCGAAGCGGTACTCCATGTCCGCTCTGTACATGTCGATGTCGGCCAACGACACCGATCTGGTGATTGAGGATGATTTGGCCAGAGGTGAGTTGATGCGAGGAACTGAGAGGTTATGGATGGCTGACTGTCTGCAGCGCAAAAACAACTACGCGATCTCAAGGCCAAGATCTCTTCGCAATCGAAAAAGAACTTTGTCCTCGAAAAGGATGTGCGCTACCTCGACTCGCGCATTGCTCTGCTGATTCAGAACCGCATGGCTCTGGAGGAGGTAAATGCTACAAATCTTAACGGTTTTGTGGACGGTCTAACGTGTCTAGCAAAATGAAATGGCCAGCCATCTCGAAGACGCCGGCGAAGTGCAGGAGGGATCCTTCCCTAGCGACGAGAAGACGCAGAAATACGGAAACTTGATGTTCCTGCTCCAGTCTGAGCCTCGCCACATTGCTCACCTCTGCCGCCTAGTCTCGATGGCTGAGATCGACTCGCTTCTCCAGACCGTCATGTTTACCATCTACGGCAACCAATACGAGAGCCGTGAAGAGCATCTGCTTCTCACCATGTTCCAGGTGCGTCTGCTCGCTTGGTGAGGCGATGGCAATGCTGACATCTCCACAGTCCGTTCTTACCTACCAGTTCGATACCACTCCCGAGTACACGTCCCTTCTCCGTGCGAATACCCCTGTTTCCCGTATGATGACGACCTATACCCGCCGCGGCCCCGGCCAGACCTTCTTGAAGCACGTTCTGGCGGACCGGATCAACAGCCTGATTGAACTCGAGGACCTCGACCTGGAGATCAACCCGCTCAAGGTGTACGAGCGCATGCTGGAGCAGATCGAGCAAGATACTGGCAGCATACCCGCCTCGATGCCCCGCGGCATCACCCAGGAGCAGGCTGCCGAGAACCCCCAGGTCCAGGCGATCATCGAGCCGCGTCTGACAATGCTCATGGAACTCGCCAACGGCTTCTTGACTACGATCATCGATGGCCTCGAGGAGACGCCCTATGGCATCCGCTGGATCTGCAAGCAGATTCGCAGTCTCGCCAAGCGCAAGTATCCCGATGCCAACGACCAGGTTATCTGCACGCTCATCGGCGGCTTCTTCTTCCTCCGCTTCATCAACCCGGCCATCGTCACCCCGAAGTCCTACATGCTCATCGACGGCACTCCGGCCGAAAAGCCGCGCAGAACTCTTACCCTGATTGCCAAGATGCTGCAGAACCTGGCCAACAAGCCGTCGTACGCGAAGGAGCCCTACATGGCCAAGCTGCAGCCCTTCATCTACCAAAACCGCGACCGCGTCAACAAGTTCATGCTCGATCTGTGCGAAGTGCAGGATTTCTATGAGAGCCTCGAGATGGACAACTACGTGGCCCTGTCCAAGAAGGACCTTGAGCTGTCCATCACGATCAACGAAATCTACTCGATGCACCAGCTGATCGAGAAACACTCGGCCGAGCTGTGCAAGGACGAGAATTCGCACCTTTCGATCATCATGGCCGAGCTGGGCCCCGCGCCGGCGCTCGTTCCACGCAAGGAGAACCGCGTCATTACCCTGCCGCTTTTCAGCAAGTGGGAGACGGCCATCGACGACCTGACCGCCGCGCTGGACATCACTCAGGAGGAAGTGTACTTTATGGAAGCCAAGTCCACCTTCGTGCAGATCCTGCGCGCGATCCCGGCCAACTCGGCCGTGGCTAAGCGGCCGTTGCGTCTTGAGCGCGTCGCCGACGCGGCCGCGACCTCCAAGAACGATGCGGTCATGGTGCGCAAGGGCATCCGCGCCATGGAGCTGCTCAGCCAACTGCAGGAGATGGGTGTCATCAACAAGAACGACGGATTTGCCCTGCTGCGCGATGAGGTCGAGCAGGAGCTTCTGCACCTCGGCTCGCTCAAGGAGAGCGTGCTGGCCGAGATCAAGAAGCTCGAAGAGGTCTACAAGACAATCCGCGACCACAACGCCTACCTCGTCAGCCAGCTCGAGACGTACAAGAGCTACCTGCACAACGTGCGCTCGCAGAGCGAGGGCAACCGCCGCAAGCAGCAGAAGCATCAGGTCTTGGGACCGTACAAATTCACGCACCAGCAGCTCGAACGCGAGGGCGTCATTGCCAAGAGCAATGTGCCGGATAACCGGAGAGCAAACATCTACTTCAATTTTACCAGTCCGTTGCCGGGGACTTTCGTGATCTCGTTGCATTATAGGGGTACGTTTGGTAGTAGTGGTTCGCCGTCGTTTCCCGTTGTCGTTCGCCATGTGCTAACCGACGCAGGACGCAACCGTGGCCTCCTTGAGCTAGACCTTAAGCTTGATGACCTTCTCGAGATGCAACGCGACGGCCAGGAAACTCTCGATCTTGAATATGTCCAGTTCAATGTTTCCAAGGTGCTGGCGCTGCTTAATAAGAGGTTTGCGCGGAAAAAAGGGTGGTAGACTGCCCTGTCATGGCTGTTCCCATCACCTCTTTTCCTCTTCTCGATACCTCCTGCCTCCTTCGTCTTCTCTCAATGGCTACGTGGGGCTGGCTGGTCAACTGGGCGGTTTTCGGTACGGTAATGGCGTCTTGGGTTGCTTCAATCTCACAGTGTCTGGGTAATGTCCCTTTTTTTTGGTTGTTCCTCCTCGTCGCGTTGGGTCGGGCTTGCTGGACTGGGCTGGGTTTGCTTTGTACGATCTGGGCGCTCGGGTGCGGTCTCTGCGGGTGATTTTGTTGTGTGTGTCTGTGGGTGTTTGGATCCGTTGTGTCGCGTGGGTGTGATGTCGGTATGGATGGATAACGTTATGAGCGTGCTTTTTTCATTGCCTTTCCTTCAAGTTACCCCTACTTACCTATCTACCATCTACCAATTCCCTTAATTATCCTTCTCCCTTGTCATTTACCCCCCCCCCTCCGGTACCTTTATTTATTTCATCGGTTATATTACCGCCATATCCTTCTATCTGATACGAACTAGCGCGACGGGTTGGGTGTTTGTTGGAGTTGGCTTCGTTTTTTTTTTTTTTGGATCATACTCCATTTTGGTTACAGCGCACGGGTTGGACTTGGAGATGAGGGGATTACCTTCTTACACTCACTGTAATGTCTCTTTTGACTTTTGGTTATTGCCTGGGTCGTTGTTGGTGTGTGGGAAAGCTATGTACTCCGATGGTTGGAGAAGAAAGGTTTACTTGTGTTGACTCGTTGACTTGTGCCTTGTTCTGGTTGCAAACTCTTGGTTTTTTTTTTTTTCCCTTGCGCATTTCCCCTCTTATTATCTTTCCAAGTTTTTGGCTTTCCTGTTGTTTTTTTTTTGTTGTGTGTGTGTGTGTATGGTATGACCTCTATCTTGATACCACTCTGTCCTGTATTCTTACGTAAAGTTAACGCAAAGTTTGGGTTTCGAGGTTTTCGGGCTTCAGCTTGGGTCGATCGTGCTACTGGTGATGGACTATGTGACGGCATGGTGAGTGGAGCTGGGTGATCTTCGTGGTTGTTTAATGTATCTTATATACCCTCATTGTATTGTGCTACCGTTGTGTTTATTTCCAAGTCTTGATATACACAAAACTGTCTGTTCTTATTACATGAACTCAAAACAAAACAAAAAAGTAAAACGAAACTGCAGGATCCAGTGACTCCTACCTTATCTATCCTAGCTTGTCAAACGATACCCCTACTCTCTTCCCGACTATACACAACTATACACCTAACCAATCACATCCGTCATCTCCACCGGCGACTCGCTCCTCCGCTTCCACAACCCCGTATGGGGCCACACCCAATTCTTCAGCAACGGCGGATCGACACCATTCTCAAACGCCTCGTTCCTCGCCTTGATCTGCGCCGACTTGAGCGCATCCCTAGCTGCCGCACCCCGATTCTTCAGCCTCGGCACGTGATCAATCGCCTCAATGGCCAGACTGAACCGATCCGTGCCATTACGAATCGCCAGCTCCAGCGGCGTGTCGATGTTGCCCTTCTCGCGGTACCCGCGCACGTGCAGGTTCTGGTTCGCGCCGGGGCGCTTGGACGCCAGGCGGTACACGAGCCAGGGGTAGCTGTGGAAGTTGAAGATGATGGGCTTGTCGGCTGTGAAGAGGGAAACCCATTCCTCGTCGGTCAGGCCGTGCGGGTGGTCCGTGTAAGGGATGAGCTTGAAGAGGTCGACGACGTTGATGAAGCGGATCTTGAGGTCGGGGAAGTGGGAGAGGAGGAGGTCGACTGCGGCGAGGGATTCTTGTGTGCTGATGTCGCCGCACGAGGCCATCACCACGTCCGGCTCGCCTCCCTGATCGGTGCTGAACTGCGGCCAGATGCCGATGCCCTTGGTGCAGTGTACGATTGCGTCGTCCATAGAGAGGAATTGCAGGTGTTCTTGCTTGTCGGCGACGATCACGTTGACGTAGTTGGAGGAGCGCAGGCAGTGGTCCATGCAGGAGAGCAGGCAATTGCCGTCCGGGGGCAGGTAGATGCGGACGACCTCGGGGGATTTATTGGCGACGACGTCGAGGAATCCGGGGTCCTGGTGTGTGAAGCCGTTGTGGTCTTGGCGCCAGACGACGGCGGTTAGGAGGATGTTAAGAGAGGAGATTTTCGCGCGCCAGGGGACTTCGAGGGATTTTTCGAGCCATTTGCAGTGCTTCGGGGGGTGTTAGCGGTGATGATAAATAAAGGGTGGATAGTAGGAAGTGAGGGAAACGTACCTGATTCACCATCGAATCAATGACATGGATGAACGGCTCGTAGCTGTTAAGCAAGCCGTGACGGCCGGTCAGAAGATAGCCCTCAAGCCAGCCCTCGCAGGTATGCTCCGAGAGCATCTCCATGACACGGCCTTCCGTCGCGAGATTGCCGCCGTTCTCGTCCTCCTCAAAGTACTCGCCCAGCCAGACCTTCTTGCCCGCCTCATAGACGCTAGCCAGCTTGTTCGACTCGGTCTCATCAGGGCCAAACAGCCGGAAGTTGTCCTGGTTCATGGTCATGATGTCGCGAAGGAACCGTGCCATGTTCGCCATGCTGAACCCGTTGGTCCCAGCTGGCCGATCGACCTTGAGCGCGTACTTCCGGAAGTCGGGCATCTTCAACGGCTTGCGCAGCAGCCCTCCGTTCGCGACCGGGTTGGCGCTCATCCGGCGCACGCCGGTCGGAGCCAGGTCCCTCAGCTCGGGCAGCAGCTTGCCATCCGGGAACAGCCGATCTGGCTCGTAGCTGCGCATCCACTGCTCCAGCAGCTGCAGATGCTCCTCGTTCTCGTGGACGTCGGTGATGGGTACCTGGTGCGACCGCCAGTAGCCCTCGAGATATTTGTCGTCGACCTTGCGCGGGCCAGTCCAGCCCTTTGGAGTGCGCAAGATAATGACAGGCCACCTCGGCCGGAAGGCCTTGCCTGATTCGCGTGCCTGCTGCTGGAAGCGGCGGATCTCAAGCACGGCATGCTCAAGTGTCGCAGCCATGGCTTGGTGCATAGTCTCGATGTCGTCACCTTCGACGAAGTACGGCTGATAGCCGTAACCGATGAAAAGGCTCTCGAGTTCTTTGTGGCTGATACGGGCCAGGATGGTAGGGTTATTGATCTTGTAGCCATTGAGGTGCAGCACCGGCAGGACGGCGCCGTCGGTGATGGGGTTGAGGAACTTGGTGCTGTGCCAGGAGGTGGCCAGCGGGCCGGTCTCGGCTTCACCATCGCCAACCATCGTCAGGGCGATCAGGTTGGGGTTGTCGAAGACCGCGCCGAAGGCATGGGATAGCGAGTAGCCCAGCTCGCCGCCCTCGTGGATACTGCCAGGCGTTTCAGGGGTTGCGTGCGAGCCTATGCCGCCAGGGAAGGAGAACTGCTTGAAGAACTTCTGCAGGCCTTCCTCGTCCTCGGAGCACTCAGGGTAGACCTCGGAGTAGGTTCCCTCAAGGTAGGCCTGGGACAGGACGGCAGGAGCGCCATGGCCTGGGCCGGAGATGAAGATGGCGTCGAGGTCGTACTTCTTGATCAGGCGGTTGAAGTGCATGTAGGTGAAGATTTGGCCAGGGCACGAGCCGAAGTGGCCCAACAGACGAGCCTTGAGGTGTTCTTTGGATAGGGGCTCCTTGAGAAGGGGATTCTGACGCAGATAGATCATGCCCAGACTCAGATACAAGCTGGCCTTGAACCAGTCGTTGTACTTCTTGAGCTCCTCATCAGTGAGGGGCTCCCCCTGGATAGTCGAGCGGGCTGGGCCATAGGGGCTGATGCTCTCAACTTGGCTGGACTCGATTGAGTCGCCCATCGTGCTCTCAGCGGTGGTTGTGCTCAGTCGAATGATATAAACAAAGAGTGCTGTTGATGCAATTGCCAACTTCTGGCACCTTGATGGTTGCCAAAGTGTCTGGTCACAAGGCGCTCTGGGAGGATCACGTCTTCGCCCATTTTATATTTGTGACTCCCATATATTTCTGGCATCACCATCTCCCACGAGCATCACCATGACCTGACATACGTCAAGCGAGAAATTTGCATTCCAATCCGACCTCAGGCGAGCGCCGCGGTGACACATTCTCGAATACCACAGCAGTTGTGCGCTTGTGGCATGCAGGTTACGCAAATACCTGTTTCTGCCGTCCGCGATAGCCATTACGCATGTTGTTGTTCGAGGGGACATGCAGCCCGGCAACGAGTCCAGGCGATACCGATGCAACCGAGCGACCCTGGAAAGGTGACACCTCGATGCTGGTCGGGATGGGATTGGCCCGCTCAGGAACCGAGAAGGGAGGTTCAGACCGTGCAGAACTGGTGGTCTGATATTGCTGTCATCGCGGGCGCGGCAGGCCCTGCGCCTGCTCCGGTGGCCAATCAGCGATGTAACGCTCCCCTCCATAACCTGACAGCAGCGTCCTGTCCCGCTTCTCTATGCTTCCGTCGCTCCCTCCAGCGATCGAGAACCAAATGACGTCGATCAACGGAGTCGACGTGCATCTGCAGTGCTGAAGTAGGGCCTAGTGCTTGCGTGACAGGTTCGGCGGAGTCGAAGGTTTTGACCTTCATCAAGAAAGTTGCTGATCTAAGCCTCGACAAGAATGATAGCGATTAACGACTGCCGCATTGAGTTTTGTCAGAGTCTCTCGTGAGAAAAGTCGGTCAGTGCCCAATATTATCCTGTGCACGCAATCGCCATGTCACATTTTTCTTCTAATGTTCTGATATCAGGTGAACGAGGACGACCCGGAAGCCAGATACTGGGCAGCATTTTCAAATGTCAGAAGGTCTAGGGTTTTCTCGAACAGCCCCTACAGACCAACGGCGGGCCAGTAAGGTGCATCGGTAGCGGCCGCTCAACAGAGGGGCGCTCCGCAATGGTCGACACCTCGTGTTGGCTGCAGAAAGAGCTGTTCTGTGCTGCCCGCCACACCTAGGGCTGGAAGTAGTTGTCAAGCATCACACCACCCACCGTTCTTTGATGTTGGGCTCCTCAGCCGCATTCATGATAGACATTTGTCGTCAGTTGTCAACTTCACCACCCAGTAAACGATGAGGTCACCCCAACCCAATCTTTTGGGCTCGGCAGCCTGCCACCAATGCCATCGGGCCGTCTCTTCCATCTTTATCACCTCGTCCATCCGATCGCCTGACGTGGGGGTCACCGACTTTTGCCTCAAGACTCAAACCTTATCAGAGGTTAGAACTTGGCCATCCCCTTTGACGACGACAACATCATCATACTCACGAAACTGTGAAGCGTCCCGCCGCACCATCGCCCATCAACCCGGCGTTGCAACTAGCGACCCGACCAACACCTAGCCTCAGCCCTCTAGGCGCCGCCCATCCTGCTCAACAGGGAGAGCCTGAGACTCTTCAAAGATCTTCCTCATCTCGAAACTGCGACCTCCAATGCTGGCTCAATCCCCATCGACGATCTAGCTGCCCTTTTGAATGATTGTGACCAACAAGGAGTCTGCCAAAAAAGCAAAAAGCTCGACATTTTGGTGACAGCCAATGTGTAACCATAGGGTGCTCACGTGAGCTCAGGCTTCAGCCACAATAGCCACACTCAGATCGGGACCTATACGCCAAGCTTTGCCAAGCTTCGCGATCTTCGGGCCTAGCAGCCGATCGCCGACAGCCCTAACCCTGGTAATACCAGCTCTGCGGAACAGCCGCATGATCAGGCTGCATGATAAAGCCACAGTCAAGGACCAGATTCTTTCGGAGATTTTGCATCAACGTAGCACAATGCCGATGCAAGCACGAAACCTTGTGCTTCAATTCATTTGTTTTCAGTCAGATAGCCCGTGTAAATTACCAGCAAGTTTTGTGTGGCTCTTAGCCCTAGCTCTTTCGCCGTTGCCTGTCTCCACCCAGCAAGCTTACAGTTCCTCACTTTTGCCGTTTACGGCACACAGCTCACCAGTGATTGGCTGCAACCTTGCTTCACCCCCACGGGTACGTCATTGTGACGCCAACACTAGATGACGTTGCCAAACCACCCTGCCGCCATGTTACGCTGGGCTTTCGCTCACCTACTTCTGCACAAGCCAACGAATGCTGAAGGAAGGGACTGAAAACGAGGATATCGCATCATTGACAGGGTCGAGTAGTTGTTGTTTCGGGATATAATATCTGAAACGTGCTTCTTGGCTCGTGGCAAGGCAAAACATGAACTGCTTGGTATGATTGCGGGCAAAATGCTCCGGAGCCGGACTGAAACGGCCAGTTTTGCATACGAGCTTGAAGGCCCAAAATTCAGCTGTGAACTCGCACCACAATAGCCGCTAGATGGCACCAGCCGTTGTACCCCTTCAGCCTTTCTTCAAGGCCATTGTCGCCGTAGGAAACACCTACGTGATCCAACGGACCAAATCTTCCACAGCTTACCCAAACCGACGTCAAGTTGCGCGCCATAACCCATCGATAAGGCCTGCATGGATGGCTCGTTCCCCCTCCACAAATGAGGAACTCTCCTACCTGGCGGCGACTGGGCCCCTGACGTAACAGAGGAGGCACATGGCCCAGATCGAGATCTCAACCTGCTGTCGCGTCACTTGCCCCTCGCAGAATGAACATTACACAGCCGGCGGCGATGAGAATGCAGATAGATTTGAAACGCCAGCTATCAGTTTGTCACATTCAGTCACTCAACTTCCCTTGCTACCAGTCAGAATAGACGTAACATCCATAAATTGGACCTTGTTTCGAGATTCTGGTGCACATTTGTTGAAATTGTCCCACTCATCGACCACCAAGCTCACGGAAGCAGCTCAGACGACGCCATCAATCGTCAAGCGCTCCTAATGGCCTCGACCACAATGGACACAGACGCCAAAGACCCCGAACAATCCCCTGGCCGCCCTGTGAAAAAGGCACGTCATGTCCCTCCCGTGAGCCTCCCCCCAAATTTACCCTCGCTGACTACCGTTGCCTCACCCCCTCCTCAAGACCCAGCGTAATCTCAAAAACGTCGAGCGCGCCTTCATCGCGGCCTCACGCCGCACCGACCGCGACCCGGAGGCCCGCCTGCACTCGGCCCGTCGCGCGTCCAAGATCCATAAGCAGCGTACTGGCAAGAGCCTCAAGATCTCGCGTGACATTGTCATGCGCGAGGAGATGTACGAAGAAGAGGATGATGACCTGCCGCGGAGCTTTCGGGCGGCTGCCGCTTTAGGGCTAGGACTGGGGATTGGTTCGCATTTTGGGGTCGGGGAGCTGCTGTCGACGTCGTCAGCGGGAGCTGGGGGAGGGACAGTGGCGGGGATGAAGTATGCTGGTAGAGCCAGTACGGGGGGTATTGATTTGGCGAGGATCGCGCACCATGCGGAGATTGAGAGGCGGTTTGCGGAGCAGTTCCCAAATTTGCAGCTTTCGTCAAGGAGATTGCCCGGACAGATGCTCCCGCAGCAGTCCTTGGGATTTCATCACCATCATCGGCTGCATCAAGCTGCTGCCGCGGCGGTTATGCCGCAGCTAAGCCAGCAAAGTACCCAGGGGTCCACGGCAGCGACTCTTCCTACTGCATACCCCCTTGCGCCGACCCCTCAGTCGCGTCCTGTATCGCCTACCGCGCGGCCGAGCTCTCGGAGAGCCAGCGTTAACTCTAACACGGTCTCGGGATCAGCGTCGGCCTCTTCCACTTCAGCCTTGACCTCATCATCGGCCACCTCGCAGTCCAGCTCCAAGATTGCCGACTCGTCTCAGGGATCCACCGCCTCAGCACCTCGCCGCTGGACAGTCGCCGGCATTCTCAGCGAGACCAACCCCGCAACAGACCTCAATCCCACACTCAGCGCAAGCATGGTGCCAGGACTAGAACTACTCCCTCCAACCGACCCGTCTCTTCTCGTGTGGGATGCTTCTGCGGGAGGGGAGTTACCTGCCTCGGGCGTCCCCCCAGCTGAGCCCAGAAGCGGCGAGCAAAACTCCCAAGACCAGGCCCCATCCTCCAACAACCTCCCTCTAAGCATGAATCTCTCCGACTCCGACGTCCTAGCCAGCCTTGTCAGCGCTGTCCTTGCCAGTCCTAACCTCGCCTCCCTCGACACCACGGTCCCAGCCACAGCCTACACCTTCTCCCCTGATCCAGCAGGCGGGCCCTGCATGCAGTCCCTTCAGCCGTCGCTCATCTCCAACACGGACTCTTCCTCGCCGCAATGGTGGGACGACGCTGCCGCTGCCGCCATGGCTCGCGAATTGTTGCAGTTTGGCAGCGGGACGGGAGATCTCGAAAATAGCAACAACAGCAACGGCCAACCGCCACAGCAGCAGCGCGAAGGAAGCGATGCAGGGAGTGCAGGAGGGGCAGATGGGAAGTGTCACGGGGCTGGGGCGTGCGATTTTGGGGGGTTTTTGGATGCATTCTCGTTCGATGATGCGCCTGGGGGTAGTGCTGGGAATGGGGATGGCGTTGATGGCTTGCCAAAGAATCTGTCGTCATTTCATTGGGAAAATAAGGAGGCTGGTAGGGAGAAGACCCCTCGGTCGGTTGTGGCTTCGCCGAAGGGAGTAGGGGCGGGAACCGCGACGCCGAGTAATGATTCGTGGGCTGCTCTGGTCGATTTCGATGGTATTGAGGGAGGAGGGGATGTTAAGGGTGAGGGAGGGTCGAAGGAAGAGGACAAGAGATCAGAGGCTATATCGGCTGCCGGGAGAAGCGAAATCGTGGTTGCCACGGAAGTAGTCACGGCGCAGGTTTAGAGGGTTCAGGAATGGAAAGACGATTGGTTGAGGTGCGTCTTACCAAAATTATCGAATTAGAGTCGGATGCGAAGCAGTTAGTGACGAAGATGCTTTGTACTGGCTGTGACTGACGAAACGGACAAAGTTTCTGATCGCGAGGGAGCAGGGGAAAGGAGCAAAAAGCGCTCGTAGATGTATCTGAAACTGAGACTGGGCAGACTTAGAATTCTGCAGTAACAGGCAGATCTCAATGCTACGCTATTATTGAGGATAATATGCACCTCCATCTGATCCATGAGATCACCACCCCTGTCGAGGACGTCAAAGGATAGGTGCTCGGAGTTGTGCTGACCAGCACATGTGGGCACTGATCCGGTAAAGCAGACATGAGCACGGATCAACTCTTATTGAAGACTACTTCGGACGTTCGACGCGTGCATTCCTTTTAGGGCCCCTCCCCCCCCCCCTTCCCGGGGTCACTGCAGACCCGAATACACGATAACAGCAACCAATACGGAGTGTTGTGCGGACTACCTCCTAGAAGCTGTACCTACTTGAGATGCCCTAGCCCACCATGGACGAAAATACGCGTCCCAACCACTATGTCGTTGTTATGTTTGTTTTCAGTGGCAAAATCATGATTTTACGCTCATCGGTGCAGGAGGGCTGAGGCCCCTCTTAGTAAATCCAATTCTTGCTGAAGGATGCATAGAACGAGTCCATGATTTCAGCATGGATGCCTGCTCAGTGCCGGCATTCGATCTTATTTAACATGTAATCCCATCATCTGTAGACGGGACTCGTGCCGTCAGGCAGGTTGATTCCACGACAGAGGAGTTTGTCAAGGACATCCTGGAAGTCATTAAGGAGACGTAAGAGATTGTCCCGGCTTTTGTGCAAGTTGTGCTTGAGCTCCGTCGAATATATGTAGTTCACCTACTTGGTCATCGATTTGAACAGCTCCGCCTGGTCTTGTGAGGACTCCTTCGGGAGTTGTTCCGAAAACACCGCAAACTTGTCATAGGCAATTTTGGAGTTCTCTATTTTTAGAGGAGACATCGGCCTGAACAGGCCATTTTTCGACATTTTTACCCTTATATCGTCTTTCTCGGCATTCGGTTTTGCTCATGGCTTGTGGCTCTTCGTTTATCACCACAAACTAGCCGAGCCCGACTTTTTACGACGTCTTGTCTTCCAGAGAATTTCGCCTTTTCATGTTTAACGTGGCCTGTTACGAGGTTGGGAAGGAGAAAACTAGGTGGTATTAGATGTGTAGGATGAAGGGAGCACCCTCACTTCCCACCAGGTGTGCTACATACCTGGCAAGCGCAACGCAGAGGTCAGGGGACTGATCCGCTACCTTTTTGAGCTCCAAGAAGCTAACAATGCAGTCTCCGGCTCTCTCTTGGCGCCGATCATGGTGATGAAAGACCTTGCTACGCTCTATCATCCGTTGTCATTGCCTCGGCTACACGTACTGACTCATATCCCGATACTCACTACAAGACTGTCTCCTTAATATTAAAAACTACCGTAGCTAAACTGCGCAGCAGTCTCCTTGATAATGGGTTTCACGGATAGCTGCACGAGGTCAGATATCGACCTTGCAACATTGGGTGGTCAGATGGCCCTGGCCTTTATCCACCTATATCCAGGACCGACTTATATTTTTGCCAAGAAGTTAAAGTTGATAAGACAGCTCAAAACATTCAAAGGGTCCCTTTTGGAAGCCGCTGTTGCCGAGGCACAGTCATGGGCTGTGTGCTGTTTACTTGAAGGAAAAAATCAGCGAAAAAACGGAGGGCAAGTTTACGGAATGGGTATTTTACACCCGGGGCAGCCAATGGTATGAAACGGGAAAGTGGGGACCGCCGCTCGGGTACTGTTCCCGGCCAGCTCGACCCACAAATGTTGCCATTGTTTTGCTGTAAAATTCCGATTTATCGTTATCAAACCAAAACCAAACTTTTGCCTTATTTTTGGCAAACACATTGATGAGAGTGTGTTGACTTGGCAATCTCTCTATGCGCAAGTTTATTAAATGACAACTTAGTAAATGGCAAGTTATTCAGATTCTAGTAAGGCTTTTATGCTAAGAATCGTCACAAGGTAAGGCTATGGCGGAATGGCCAATCATCAAACAGGTTTGCGCGTCCACATGCGCGTTAACTAATTACCCTCGCGTTAGTTAAGTGGCTGGAATCTTGATAATAATCAAGCAGCTGAACAGCCCTATGTGCCAGACGTGTCTGACAATGAAGAGCCACTTTCTCCGTCGCGCAACAGGCGCAGGACTAACCGACAAGTTCGGGAAAATCAAGAACTTCTGCGGGCATCCGCTCGAGTCGGCGGTTCTCAGCTGGCAAGCAAAATAAGGCGAAGGAGGGGAAAGGTGGTACAGCTCTCCAACAAAGACACTAAGCGTGTTGCAATTATTACTGACACTCCGGCCGAGCGACATCCTGACTGCAATCTTTATCCGTCCCTTTGGACAGGAAATGACCAGCGACAAGCAACAGTCTCAAAGAGCCGTTATGGACTGACGATGGATAGGGACTCCCTTGAAGCTCATACAGGTGTCATTGGCCCCGAATGCAAAATAAACCGGATGAGCAAGCTTACCTCGAGATGCGCTCGACAGTTTCAAACCTGGACACGCTGCATCAACCTCCTCTTTTGCCTTCTCCTCTGGGATCTACCGTCGCCAGCTTCGGCTCTGAGTCAGACACAGCATATTACTCTTTCCCTAACCATGCATCAACCGTCCCAACAGATGGGAGTCGGACTTCGATATGGAATGGCTGGATTGAGGAGGAAATACTATATGTCACAGCTGGACCTCCCCACCTGGATGAGGACTGCAATGCCCGCAGAAGGCAAGAAACTCCGGGAAGTCCCCTATGCAGTGGAGTGTCCCGATCATTGCCCCGAACGGGGTCATTTGACCTCAGACTCTGCAAGCCACAAAGTTCTCTGTGGTGGCCGGCAACATGCCATGTTCCAAGTAGCTGAAATGCCTCTAATGTGAGAGGAACTGAAACCCAGTGGACAGGTTCCATTTCAGTCAAGATTATCCCAAGAAGTGATGCTGGCAAAACAAGTGCGCGAGAGAATCTAGAGTGCATTGCACTGAACACCTGAAGCACTGTGGTGCCCATAAGGGATACATATTGCTCCTGCATCCCAGGGCCTAGGATCTAGTTCCTTGCTAATACGTCACAGGGAGGAACCAGGCGGGTGGTTCATGGTTGAAGGACAATGGAACATTGGCGTCGATATCTCCTCCTATTGTATGCAGTTAATCGTCCAATAAAGGTCTTTCATCAGCGGTGTCCCTATGAGTATACATCGATGTATGGTGTTGTGCAGTCAGACGAGAAAAAAGAACCTAGTTGAACAATAAGTGATTGTAGAGTCTATTGTTGGCCCTATGCTAAAAGCCAAACTTTAAGTTCATCTCACAGGTAAGTAGAGTATGCACCTTCTTTGACAGGATTGTACGAATGAACTCTAGCCTTGTGTAATAAACATATAACCTAGGTTCCCTTACATAATGCCTCATGGTATGAATGCATGACCAAACATTTAAAAGAAGAACAAAAATGACACAAGCGAGAGAGAGGAGGGGGGGGGGTGGGGGGCAGAAAAAAGGTAAAGTAAGAAAACAGAGGAAGTCAGAAAGAAACGGGACGATTGCACCGCTCTTAACTGGACGTCGAACACAGCGTCAGACTATACTAAAGGCAACCTTCTGATCATGACAGGTACTGACCTGACTTTCAGGGGTATCGTAAAAGTGATCAGTATGAACAGTCACTATGAGCATGGCTCAAGATGCAGTAAGATCTTGAACTTTCTGAGTAACCTTAGTAGTGGCAGCAGATTGCAGAGCTTGCGTCGCCCCAGTTGCTTATGTTAGAGACGGAAGGTAAATTCTGTCATTTCATATCCAGAGCGACCCATTTTGGCAGATTACTCCGATGGGAATATGGGTGTGGGATCCCTGTTTAGGGTATTCTCCAGCTAGCTGACTTGTTGTATCAGGCAATAAACATGGTGCCAAATAGTAAAAAGACTGAGAGTTGAGAGAGGGAAGGCAGCGCGACCGAAATCTGTGCCATAATGCGTTGGCCAGTCTTCCGTACGGAAGTGAACGCATACCTGCTATCCTCAAGAATTTCTTCCAATGTCTGCAGTTAGTTATCGGTTGGGATGGGCAAAGCTGATAAGAGAGATGAAGGTAGAGGTTTTCAACACTTGAGACAACGACCGGCAAAAGAAGAGTAGTGTTACTTCGAAGGAGAGGACATGTTCATCAAGGCGGTGTACTTTGTTAAATAAAGAGGAGCACCCTGGCATGGTCACTTGGGAAGATTACTGGTTCTCCTATGGACAACATTTACCCCCCTCCCTCCCTCCTTTTGCGATCAACCGCTAACACTGTTCCACATGGTGAGTTGATGATCTGCTGCATCGCGCTTTGCCTTTGGATGCCAATACTGCGGACAGTTAGTGGCCTACAAAAAGATACCGTATCTATTCACAAAAAGCTGGAAATCCTCTACATGGATAGTTTCCCCTTTACGACGGACAGACCAACTGGCACGTGAGAGAAGACTATGTGTGTACATCGTCGAGGATTTGGACTACACCTAGAAGCAAACTCTATTTTGGATATGGTAAATTCTTGACACCTCTTTAGTCAATTATGAACCTGTTCATTCGTGCAGAAGGTTTCCATCATTTGCGGATAGATACCGTGGAGCGTGATACCAGTCAATGTAAATGTGTTTTTAGTGTAATGCCCGGAGGTTCTAGTTTTACGTGGTTTGGGATTACTTCTTGGCGTTCCACATTCCCGGTCCGTATGTAGATCAGCCAGCATCCGAACCGTTCGGATGTGACGCCAAGAAGATGTTTGACGAATCGGAAATATATCCTTTGAAAAAAAATTTTCAGCCAAGCTTTTTTAAATCTTACTCCAGGGTGCGTCTGATCTTTCGGTGTCTTCGTTTTGGGCTGTGTCGCCTGAAATAGCGACGTCGTGGCCTGGCCTTGCTCAGATACTCTTGACAGCTACTTAGACAAGCATCTGTTCGCAATAGACCAAACGCTGCTAAAAGAGTCTGGAGTATTGCTTTGGACCGGGTGTCTAGCCGTAACGGGCGAGGGTTAAATGTGAGCTTTGCAGCGAGTGGCTCAAAACGCGGTCCATGTATAGTAGCTCTATACCAACTGTACCCTCGGAAAATATTACGGGCGAAGCTCCTAACACATGACAATGAGCTTGATTACGCAACCAGAAGATTGTTGTTTTGGCGACAAGAAACGACAGATAGCCGATACAGCAATGGGGTATCCTTCAGATTGTGTCATCCAGGGATGCGGGCCGGTATCAGCGCCATAGCTTAGACGGCTGCACTGAGGATGGGCTCCGCTACAATGCTACCACATGTGGGCGTTTGATTAATTTACTTAAGCTCGCCTCAGAGAGGTAAGTGATGGGTTGAAACAACTAAGCTGTTATCTCAATTAAGTATATATCGCCCCGTTAATTGGTCAAACAGGTTGTAACGTCCACGTGCTCAGAAGACCAAGGGCAGATCAGTTGGCCTGGTCACAAGAGTGGATCATCACTTATGCGGGGCAACATCCCTCTAAGTTCTGATCAGGGACTGGCTCTCTCACAGTGCGGAAAGCTGCAGCTGCCTTGCGCCAGCTTCCTACTCACAGTAGGGGCAAGGAATCTGAACTGCGAAGGTTGGCCGATCTGGAACAAATCTTTTATCTTCTATGAGTTCATAGTGATGCGCGGCCCATCAAGGTACCTAGGTATAAGTATTACTAATGGAGAGCCGCATTCCGTACATATGTCTGGTTGTCTTATGCGACACAGCTCCGTATGTCTCACAAAGCACTGTCAACTGCCCGCTCTTAATGGAACGATTGTGCGGCATAGTACCTCAATGCTTTTGATATACGCTGGTTATTCCATCACACAGTTGGTTGACCAGCGAGTTCTGCGAGGACTTTCTGCTAACCAGAGGATTTCTTCTCCTTTTTCTTGTCCTTTTCTCTCTTCTTCCGGTCTTCATCATTAGCCTGCTTCTCCTCTCCGTCCCTCGTGTCCGTGGACTTCTTCCGTTCGTCACTCTTCTTCTTCTTTTCCCGCTCCTTTTCTCCCGATTGGACTTTGTCCCTCTTTTCCTTCGCCTTCCCCTTCTCCTTACCCTTCCCCTCCTCCACAACCTCCTTCTTTTTCGGCACAGCCGCCACCCTCGCATCTTCCGGGTCCGTCTCCTTCGCCCAGCGCACCCATTCAGGCCGCCTATGACTCCATATATCACCCCGCCACGTGCGCCAAACGTTCCGTCCCAGCCAGGTAGACCGCAGCTCGCCTTGGCGTCGCTCCAGCTGCGCCATGATGTTTTCTTTGAGGTGGAACGGCACGATGGGGACAGCAGGCGTGCTGTTACTGTCCTTCTTGTTGCTGTTGTTGCCCTTCTTGTTCGCTTGCTGCTGTTCCTGCTGGGTCTCGTCCACGGTAACGCGGGAAGGCGTGGAGATGATGGCGTTGACGATGGCGCTGCTATGGGAAGAGGATGTGGCGATGTCGAAGATGTTCGGGACGAGGTTGGCGACGAGAAGCTTGTGGAAATGGGCTATTTGTGCCGGGGTAGACAGAGCCTTGGAAAGGATGGCTGCGGAGGCCGGGCAGGAAGTAGCAAGGCGAAGGAGATGCTCGGGGTTGAGGGAGAGGAGGGAAGTTTGGATGGCCTTAGACGGCTGGCCGGGGATAGAGAGGAGAGTAGAGACGATCTGACTGCCGTGAGTGATGAGCGCGTTGCGGTTCTTTGCGTCGGGTTGTTGGAACTTTTTGTCTTCCTGATGGCTGGGCTCTGGCTCATCGAGTAGACATAATTTCGGCACAATGTGCTTCCAGTCGTTGCCGCAGGCTTTTGTGAGAGCCTGCAGGAGTGTAGAAAGTTCAGCGGTAGCGCCGCGAACGTGGCACCTCTCAAAGAACGTCTTAATGACATTCAGACGGCCTCGTTCGAGATAGGTAGGAATTTCTGGCAAACATTTTTCGACCGCGCTGACGAGGTCATCCTTGCCCAGGCGTGTGAGCACCTTGATGGCCGGGTACGACGCGATGTCGTTGCGCAAGAAGCTCTGGATGCGTGGCCCGAAGACGTGATGGTTGAGACCTTTAAAGACTTTGCCCGGACAATGGGCGATGAGAGTCTCGAGGAGACGCGATCCGATCGGATCATAGATCATGCCGTTGACAAACTCACATGCTTGGGACTTTTCATCGCTGAGCGATGCTGGCGCGCCTGGTAATAGCCGTTCAAGAAGCGATGGCCGATTGTTCTGCTCATCCGCATCCTTATCCCCGTCCTTCTTCCCCTTCTTGTACTTGAGAAGCAAGGTCAGCTCCAGCTCTAGCAGAAGCTGCAATGTGGGGTTGCCGGTCGGGTGCTTTGCCAGAACGCGGAGCGCGGTCGCATCCATGGAAGCGGTTGAATCGGCAATAATTTTCTCGATGGCCGCAGTGAAAGATGCCGGCACCGGCCTAGGCTGCGATGTAAGCTCGCTAAGACTAGCGGCAGCACCTTCGACTGTGACGTGCTCTTTGTTTTTGCTCTGCAGCAAGGATTTGGTGCCTGCTTGGTCGAGGGGGCGGCCTGAGAGCACAACTAACAACACTCGGAGGGCGTGCGAGCCATAGCGATCGGAGAGCAGGAAGGACAGATGTTCTTCCAGCTCGTCGAGGGTGAGCAGGAACAAGTCCTCCATGGACGTCTTCATCGCTTCGGTCACTTCCGCAGGATCCTCAGCATCGGTCATCTCCACGTCGCCATTGGCTTCCTCAGATCCGCTCAACTCCTGGGTGACGACCGGGGCACTCATGAGGAACAGCTTCTCGCAGCAGTGGCTGGCGAAGCGATGGGTGATGAGAGTCATGAAGTGGCCAGCAAAGGCGCCAAACAACCGCTTTTTCTGGGCCGTGGACGACAGGAGAATCAGGCGCTCCATCAGGCGCGAGCATGACTGGCTGCTGGCGAGCTTTAGCTCTTTTCCGCGGGCTTCGCGGTACACATTCTGCAGAAAGAGAGCACGGTCTTCGGGCGTGGGGAAGTCGTTCAGCTCGAGCATCTCGTCGGCGTGGCGGAAGTATTCCTGTTCCTGATCCCCGAGCATACCAAAGAACTCGCGCTGGAAGTTGCCCGCACCGCGCGGGCCATTGCTGGAGTCGAAGTCATCGTCGAGCGGAATATAATCAGCGTTGGGATCGTAGGTGTTTTCGGCGTTGTCACGCTCAGCGCGGCGCTGGCGCTTTGCCTGACGCTCTTCCTCCTCGGCAAGCTCACGCTCGCGCTTCTTGGCGCGCTTCTCGTCACGGATCAATTGCCGCTTGGATTTCCTGTTTTTACCCATAATGCGCAGTCAATGTGTTGATGTCGAAAGAGGTGCAGTTGGGGGTCGAAGGCACGGAAGAGGTCCAGCAAAAATGTCCGTCTTATCTTATCTGATGCCATGCCCCGTGTGGGGCAATGTGGGGCTCCAACATGCATACAAAACCCTAACCCACAACATCAGACGACCCATCGTTTCTTCCGAGGGGTCGATCTCGATTAAATCAAGATCAAGGCCGACATAACTCTGACTTCAACTTGTCACTCAACCGTGTGACCGAATCCTTTACTTCCCATATGTCGCCCTTCAAGTTGAAATAAATACTGTCTAGTCGTTTCTACAATTTCAATAAGATCAACCAGGCATAGTACATAGTGCTCTTAGGGATATCCAATCATCCATCTCGATCTTTGACAAGATCTTGGACCAAAGCCGGCGGTTGCCTAAATCTTGATACCACATGCCAGTGATATGCGGGCAAATTTGAACCCCAAATCGACCAAGTGTAAAAATTCCCGGGTCATGTAAAGCCGGATAGAGCTTTGGTAACATCCAGGCTGTGTCAGTTGCCCTCTGTGTCCCGCAACCAACTGCCCGGTTTCTGGAACGTTGCAGCCGTTCCCGGTTTCCAATAACACGGTTCCTGTTACAACCGTTTCCTTGCGTGACTTGACCGACGCTGAGAAGGACCAATCACGACGGCGTTTCCTCCTCCCTCCTTTGTCTTGCTCACACCTGCCAAGCCACGCACAAAAGTGCCTGCTGACTTTTCAAACCGTCCAGAGAACCGCCATGCAAGCGCCAGCTGGGACTTCAATCCGCCATGGGTGGGGGATTATTCACCTATATAGAGGCAGATCTTGGCCGCCCTGACACTCGCGTGGTCAATCTATCCGGGAATCTCACATGTCGTCCCGACCCGAGCCCGCCATCCCTTATCACAACTGAGAACGACTCCCTCACGCCGCCAACATGGCAGACACCACTCGGCTAGAGCCAACACGCTTCCTTGCGTCCCAGCCTGGCGGCACTACTGCCGTCACTTACAGCTATACGGACATGCCGTGGCGGCTGATATTGTCAGACGCGTACTACTTCTTCCGCTATCTGTGGTCGCTGCCCTACGTGCTCTGGCCTCTGGTGCCGGCCGATTCCGAGGAGTTGAGCGAGCTTTCGCCCACGAAGGAGAACTTGTGGTGTGTGGGCATCCATGCCGTGCTGATAGTGCTGCAGTCGGCGTTCCTCTTGGGCCTGCCGTTTCTCGTCGCTGTGCCTGTGTGGGTTGCGGGGTTGGTGATTACTGGAGTTCTGTTAGTGAACAAGGGGGTTGCTAGCCTGCTCAACGGCGAAGGCGTGGAGTATCGAAGCGAAGAGAAATATGCGCCTGAGAGACCGGAGCATGCAGGCGAGCGGTGGATCTACATCAACGGAGTGTCTGTTGGATCTCATTGGATGCAAATGAACCTTAACCGTCTGGCAGTGACCTTCAAGCGGCCAGTAATTGGCATTCACAACAAAACGTAAGCCCCATAAGCCTCCGAGAAAACCTTCAAATGCTGACCCTTCAGCTCTGGCATGATTTTCGACATCCTGGAATGCCTGGTCCAACGCAACTGGGGCTACGCGACTCGAGATGTGCGCGTCGGCTACCGCATCATCAAGCAGACCCTCTACGACCAGCGCTACCACAAGATCATCTTCATCCTCCACTCTCAGGGCGCCATCGAAGGCAGTCTGATCCTCGACTGGCTTCTGCAAGAGCTCCCACAAGACCTGCTCGCCAAGCTCGAAGTCTACTCCTTCGGCAATGCAGCCAACCACTTCAACAACCCGCATCGCTGCCTGGCCGCGCAGGACCAAACCTTCGGCCATCCCCATTCCCCCAGCCATTCCCCCTCCTCCCCGATCCGCAACCACATGCCCTGCCAGATGCACCCCTCCGGCCGCGCGATCTCCCACATCGAGCATTACGCCCACACCCTCGATTTCGTCGCGCTCTGGGGCATCCTTCGCTTCGTCATGCCGACACCCATCACCAGCCCAACAGAAAGTACCCCCCTCAATGCACAAAAGGCCGACCTCGTTACAAGACCTCGCTTCCTCGGCCGCGTATTTATTCATCCCAGGCCAGGTCACCTCCTCGTGCAGCACTACCTGGATGGGATGTTCCCGCTGCAGAAGGACCCTGTTACGGGGAAGTTGTTAAGGGATGAAAATGGCGTGCCCGTGGGATTGGATGAGAGCGAGGGGAATAAATTCATGGAGGGGGAGGTTATCGTTTATGATGACGATGATGAGTTGGGGGGTGCGGATAGGAGGCTGAAGGTCAAGCAGTTGAGTCGGTTGTGGGAGTATCGGAATGGGAGGAGTCCGAGGGATGAGAGTTCGTAGAGGGGGTCGTAGACCGGTTACGCATTATGAGGCGTTGGATTGGACTAGACTCGGAGCTGGCTGAGTCAGTACACTGCATGGCTTTGAGAGCGGATGGCGTAAGGAGCAGGCGATTCTCGGGCAACCTAGGGTTTCTTCCTATAAGACGAGTAGACTCATAGTGTACGAAAGGCAGCCCGTTCAAGGGTGCTTTCTTTTTTTTTTTCTTTTTTTAATCGGTATCAACCTAATCAAGCATCGTTATCAGCGTCAATCAAGATTTCATTCGGAGGCTGTCCGACACAAGTTGTGATAGCCGATCGCCCCCTCTTAGAACCGACTTTGATGTGCGTTTTCAGCCACACCATCCAGGGACAGGGCCAAAGCGCCCTGTTGAAGAGAAAACGTATATTCGTATATTGCTATGTCCCGGTATACATCCATGAAGTCACATATCACTTCAATAAACAAACGTTCCTGTTCAGATATCTCATCACCTCATTCGTCCCTGATATTCGTCACTATATCTCTTCATCACCCGAGTTAATACAGTCCCATCGATTGTCGTCCACCATGCAACTACCCATCAAATATCCAACCATAACCTGCCCAATGAGCCCCATCCAAAACCTCATATCCCAATACGAGCACACAATAACCCCCCAAAACCATGATCTCCCACCTTCTACACCTCACTCACTTCCCCCCCTTCCTGACCCCGGTCAAAAACAACCTCCGCACTCTTACTTTTATCCACCCTCACCCCCCCATCATCCACACTCTCCGAATGCACATGCCTAACCGGCGCCATCCCGCTCCCAACTACAACGCTTCCAGACCTCCTCCTACTGCCAGAGGCCGCACCAGCAGCGGCTATTGACGGCGCAACCGATGACGTCGGCGTCGGAATCATCACTGACGTTGTGCCGGGTGTGCCACCGGTTGTTGTAGCTGTCACTGCCGTGGTCGTGCTCGGCGTCGGCGGCAGTTGCCCGTCGCTGCTGGTCGGGCTGACTTCACGTGTCGCGATGGCGACTGCGGCAGCCGCAGCGGCCGTGTTGCTGTCCCAGCCAAATTCGCTTCCTAGCGCACGGTCGATTTGGCGTTTGAGTTCCTCGCCTGTCAGGGACGGGGGGGGCACGGGGTCGGGGGCTTGTTGGGGGATGGAGGAGGAGTAAGGGGAGTATGTCAAAGACTGCCGGGAGACCCGGGATAGTTGCGAGGGGTATTCGGTGCGCGTGTAGAAGGAGTCGGCGTAGTCCTCGTGGTACTCGGTAGTGTAGGTCCGGTTGTAAAATTTTGATACTCGCCTGCCCCCGAGTTGTGTGGAGCTGCGATCTTCAGCCAGCTGGCCGTATAACTGCTGGCGCGCGTTGGCGGTGAGGTGGTAGTCTTCGTATTTGAGTAGGCGGCGGTATGTGTGCACGGCGTAGACGAAGGAGGACAGGGTGGCTGCCAGCAGGCCGCAGTCCAGGGAGAGGCCGATGGTGGAGTAGTGATTATCCATCTTCTCCCTGACGGCGACGATGTCGAGGGCGAGCACGGCGAAGGATAGGGTTAACTTGAGGATGTGCGTGCAGACCATGAGGAAGGGGGTCAGGCACTCGGTGGCTTTGCGCGATATTTCGATGATGTTGAGGATGAGGGCAATCGTGTTGAAGCCTACGTTTGTGGCTTCCCATCTGTGAGGCATTAGCTGGTCGGTTCATCATCATCATCATCATGGGACAGAGGAGGGGAAACGTACACAACCTCAACGACGGGAACCTTGCCTTCTGCGATCTCCTGCTCCCAGTTGTCAAAAGTCTCAGCCAGACGGTAGGCAAAGAGGCCCATGAGACATAGCAACACGAGCATCTGGAAGGTCCATAGCGGGATCAGAATCGTCTTGCGCCATCTTGCGCGTGCATACAGAACCTGGTCAAGGTCGATAGCTGCGGGGGTCGCCATACTGTCATCCAGCTCAATGCATGCACTCTCTATGAATGTAGGGCGCGCGCCGAGGCATCCGGAGGGATGTTCACCTCACGCGCAACGGGTGACCAGCAGATGGTCCCTAGCCCTAGAGAGATACGCTCGAAAGCACGAAAGGCGCAACTGGAGGCAAAGGATTCCAGGACACTTGATGCTGGGATGCGGTCATTTTCAAACGGCTTGGGAGCTGAATGGGCACCAACGTGCGGCGCAACGCCGCAAATCCCGTCTCTACCTATCAGTACTCAGTACGAGCAAGCCTTGCCTTCTCCTCCCCTTCATCCACTCTTTTGCTCATTCCCTCATCGAGCAAGCTGGGATCCCGGGACCACGAAGCGGGCACACTCAGCCCAACCGCCCCCATTTTTCCTTTTTGGGACGCAACATCGCTGTGGGATGCATGCTCGCTTGTGTGGGGTTCTTGCGGCTGGACCCAAGGATCGCTTGACAAGCTGCGGGTTGAGCTGCGGCTCGGTCTCGCTAATAGTGTGCTTAAATCTGGGCGTTGCCCTTCAGTGGCTTTATTCTCCCAAATTTGGTGTGTTGTGCGATGAGGCTTGGTCGACAGCTGAAGAAAGCTTCCGGGTCGACTTCTTCGCAGCCCGCGAGGTTAGGTTCTACATCATACTTCATCTAAATATCTGGTGAAATATGGAGCCCTTTTGTCAGTTTCCTCTGCGTGAATTGAGAGGACTAGAAAAAAAAGTCAAGATCAGCTGTTATCTGCTCAATGATGGTGATTGGAGGGCTGTGTTATTTAAAGGGTTAGGGTTAAATATGGACCATGGACAAGCACAAAAAAACACCCGGAATGAGGACAGCTCTCGAACCAAAAACCGTGACCAGGTCTTGATTAGAAGTAGATTATGCTGTCAAATGTTCAATTTACCCATTCACTATGTCGTAAACGAAAACCATGCCCAATACTTTGCTCTCTGTCCACCTGTTCCTCCTTGCCTATGGCAGCGTCGCCCGTTGTTCGACGTGGGTATCGTAAGGGGTTCTCTTTTGTGATGTACGAAATGAAAGATCCAGATATTGTCTTAAAGACTTAAAGACCATTTGCCTTCGCGGCCAGGTACACCTTAGTGGCGTCGAACGGAACAACGTTCCCTTGGGAGTCGGTCATGGCCGGGACGGAGACGTCAATATTGGTGACGATGTTCTGGCGCTTGACGGGAGCTGCAAGAAGGTCAGCACCAGTGTTGTCTGTAATATTAACCAGAGAAGAACCCACCATTATGCTCAGGCACCGAGGGGTAAGCAACTGCCACAGCGGCAAAAGCAAGGACAGCAGCGAAGAACTTCATTTTGGCAGTTTAAAGGATTGGTATTACGACTTAGATAATGAAGAAGCAGATGAACAAATGATAACGTCGGCCGGCGACAGGACAAAGAGAAGACAAAGGGCAAGACGGCTGGAAACAGACGGTATTGGTTGAGAAGAGAAGGGAGGAGGATGGGACGATCTAATAGGCACTGGTATTTGTACGCCGAGTGGCAAGCTGGCGATCAGGATCCGTGATGACTGACGGACGACATGCGTTTCAGATATCCCATGTCGGGAGCTGTGCTGCCGTCCAACCGCAGCAACGCCACCAAGCGCTTCCTACGCGGCCTTGGGGCTCTTCCGAGCTGGATCAGGGGAAACATCGGCTTGACACCTGCCTTTGTTGAACCGACATTGATGATATATCTGAGACGTCGAGCATGGCGCAAGTCAGCGACGTCCAACCTTGCATCGACTTCTGAGCTTGGCCGATCCATATGTCAACAAAACCAAGAGCCTGCAGCAGCTGATGTTACTCAGCCATCAAGGCGTTAAGCTTGGTGGCATGTTACCATCAGATGGACACCCCGAGTGCGAGTGGAGGAGGCTAAACTGTGTTTAATCGCACGGGGATGGGAATCTGGGCATCTCAGATGGGAGATCTAAGGTTTTCGATACAGGGGGGTGAAACCGGCGAAGTCCCCACGGGCGAGGGGTCGCATTGGAAACGGCTGCATGCCAGGGCACTTGGGGCTTCAGCAAACGCTCGGAATGAGCAAATCCGGCTCTTGACTGTCAGAGAAGTCGGGGAGGGGATCCCGAGTCTGCGTCGCAGCCTTTTGCGAGTGCATCTGAATCATGGGCAGGGCTAGTTAGGGCTGGCAGCGATGGAGTCTAGAACCTCGACGATGTCTGTTTCTTTTGGCGCGCTTTCGTGTCCTGAAACACGGAGCTTGTAACGGCCTGTCGCAACTGTCGACAGCTGGCAGAGCCGGAGGCATTGAAGGCTATTCTTTCGAATTGAAGCCTATTCTTTCGAATTGAAGCCTGGCCAGGACTCAGGCAGGAAATGAATCCGGGGCAGATCAACTGGATCGGAGAAACCAAAATTCCACGACAGAGAACGCGACGACGAAGGTGGAACGACCTTAGCTGTCGTGATGAAAGTTCCTAGATCCACAACTATAGCCCCACCTCCAAACGGCGAGTGGGGCAAAGCTGATTGATAAGGCTTATCGAATAACCGCTGCCCTGCTAAGGCCACGCCCTGCAGCGATGGACCCTTGATGGCTTCGGATGCCCGCTGCCGCCTGGCAGCTGTCAGCTGCGCAACCCCACCCAGACACCGTCCCAGGCCCTCTTTTACTCCCATCCGACGAGTCGTGACTCGTCCAGCACCTTCCAACCCCCTCATCAACCCCCTCAACTCATTCATCCTTCACCCCACGGGGTTGCCTCGAGTCGCGCCGCACTCATTTCTGCCATTTCGACGTTTTGACAATCTTTGACACGGACGTCCATCTCACCTCCCTCTGTCACTGAGTTCATACCTACGCTCTCGTGATCACTCTCACCACTCATCTCATCACGGCCGGCGGCACGACCCGGGCAACCCGATCTCACCATCGACATGGCCACCATTCCGCACTGCCTCTGCTGCTTCGAGTCCCTCGCGGCTCACCTGGAGAAGCGCAAGCCCCTGACCCTCGCCGAAATCCAAAAGTCATGGGCCGAGTACGTCCGCGCGAATGAAGCCGAAGCCAGCAGTTCCGAGAAAGCAACAAAACAGGCTCCGGCTCTCCGTCGTCTGGCCGAAGAGTCCTCCTCATCCTCATCTTCCTCTGCCTCTAACAGCACGCTCTCCCTGGATTCTTCAACCCCAGCCACCTCTGTCTCAACAACCCCAGCACCAGCCTCAGACGAAGACGAAGAGAAGGAGGACGAAGTCACCGAATCACCCCTCTTCGTCACCTGGAACATCAACCACCCACGTTACGGGTGGACGCTGCGCGGCTGTATCGGCACATTCGAGGCGCAGCCGCTCGACCAGGGCCTGTCGGACTACGCGCTGATCTCGGCGCTGGAGGACACGCGGTTCAATCCAATCTCGAAGGCAGAGCTGCCGCATCTACAGGTTGCCGTGACGCTGCTGACAGACTTTGAGGATGCGGCAGATGCGTTCGACTGGGAGCTGGGCAAGCATGGGTTGAGGATCTCGTTTGTCGACCGGGGCCGCCGGTACGGCGCGACATATCTGCCGGACGTGGCGGTTGAGCAGGGCTGGACGAAGGAGGAGACTGTGGTGAGCTTGATGAGGAAGGCGGGCTGGGGAGGGAGGAAGGATAAATGGCAGGAAGTGGAGATGAAGGTGGTGAGGTATCAGGGAAAGAAGAATAAGCTGGAATATGCGGAGTTCAAGAAGTGGCGGGATTGGGTTGAGAAGCAGGGGGCGAACTGAGGTGAGCTAGACGTGCGGAGTTTGGGTTAGACGGCTGGAGCTGGAAGAACGGCTAATCGGTGGGTTATATCACGAAAGGTACGGGGACACGCGAAGGGTTCATCTGAAGATTGAAGGTATTTGACCTAATGCCGCATTACGATTAAATATCATATATCAGCTGATGTATGCCCTTGATTCCCGATCTACATAACTCTACATCACCCATTCTGACCGTCACCATCATTATCCCATACCCGTCTTTACCGGACCCAGCCAAACGCCAATGCCTGTGGTATAGGTGGTATCACGTTCCCCCAAGATCCCGTACTCAGCCCACACAGACCAGATCGAGCCCCTAATCTCTCAAGCCAGCAAATAAACCGACAAATAAACAAACAAATGTGGTATCTCGCGCCTGGGGGACTCCAGCTGGCGGCTCAGTTGCCAGTTTCCACTTTCCCCCTTTCCCCTCCCCCCCCCCCGGGGGGCCCACCCTTGCCTTCCCCATAAAAAGACCAAACCAGTACGCCTTACCAGCAGCGCAGCCAACGCAAAAGGCCTCCCTTGCGGGGCTTTCTCTTCTTCTCATTGTTATCCTCCCGCTCATCATCGCCCGGAGGAGGCAGCGGAGTAAGCGGCTTAGTGACACCATGAGTCGCCAGCCCGCCCTTCACGCCAGCAGCAGTGGCCGCAGCCTCGGCAGCAGCAATTCTCCTCGCTTCCTCAACCCTACGAACAAGCAGCGCAAAGGTCTCTTCGATGTTAACCTCGAGCTTGGCGCTAGTCTCCATGAACCCACAGCCCCTGCGGCGCGCCCATTCCAGTCCCACGGCAGCGGGGACCTCGCGTTGCGCAGACAGGTCACACTTGTTTCCGGCCACCATCTTCACGGGCGGCACGGTCTTACCCCCGGACTGGGGCGAACTGGCGTCGGGATAGCTCGGCACGGTGGGGAAGATGCCGGCCTTCCTTGCGCGCGCAGCGTTGTCCGCTCGCGTCTCGGCCTCCATGTCGATCAGCTCGTTGAAGTACTCGAGGGCGTCGAGCGACGCGCGGGAGGTGATGTCGTAGACGAGCAGGAACGCGTCGGCCGAGAGGTTGGAGGAGGACGCCCACATCCCGCGGTACTCTTCCTGGCCGGCGGTGTCGGTGATGGAAAGGTGGTATACCACGCCGTCGATGCGGCGGGTTGTTGAGTAGGAGTCTTCGATGGTCGGGTCGTACTCGGACGTCCATTGCGAGCGGACCAGACGCAGGGTGATGGAGGACTTGCCGCAACCGCCGTCGCCGCAGATAGTGATGCTGATCGGGATCGGCGGCTGGTCGGAGGCCGGGGGAGGAGAGGAAATGGAGTTTGTGGGGGAGTGGAGCTTTTTCATGGCTGCGGCTGTGGTTGTGCCTGACGACGAATGCGAGGGGTGTTTTTGGTGGGTGTGTTTGCTGTTGCTAGGGGAAGTGCGGTAGCGGTGGGAGTCGGTCAGGCGGTGGTGTCGCATTCGCAGCTAGGTAGGACGATTTTAGGATGATATTTAAAAAAGAAATTCGCTGGATAGCTAGGAGCAAGAGCGCGTTTGAATGAGGAAACCGAGATTCGTCGAATATATTGTTGTGTTGCGCAGTTGCGTTGTCGGTCAAATGGTCGGTCAGATGTTGCGCGAGGTTGGGGATGAGCCGCGCAGTGTGGGGCTGGACGGAGTGGTAAACAAGACTCTTCAAAGCCGGCAGTAGCAGAAATGGAATGCCGATAGTAGCGCGCACAGAGCAGCAGACGCAGAGGAATAGACGACAACAAAACACAGCAGCTGAGTCGAGAAGTGTTTGGACCTTCAAGAATCTAAGGGAGAACAGAAGGACAAAAGGCGGCGGGAGCTCAGGACGTAAAAAGTCCAGAGGCTAGGGACCGATTTTGCGCTAGCGAGACCAAGTCACCAAGACCGCCCGCCTGGAAGAGGACCAGCGGTTGACTTGCAGATGCAACGTACAGGGGTCACAGAGCTGGAAGCCAGAGGCCCCAGAGCCAGTCAATGCCGCAATGCCACCATGGCGCCCGTCTTCCGCTTGCTTTTCCGGTTGGCTGTCACCTGGTCTATGCTGCTTTATTTTCGCGCCTTGTTGATCTTGTTTTGCTGATTTTTCACGCTAACTGATGTCAAGCATGCTGCTGGTGAACAGCTGTACCTGTTGCCAGCAATGCTGATGATTTTACGCCAGGTAGAGCCCGTCCATCCGAACAACCTACCAGCAGAGCTTTCAGCTCCTCCACTCTCGATCTACAAAACTTTATTGTCTCTCCTGGACGTCAGAGCAGGGGACAAAATGAATCGAGGAGCAGAAGGAAAAGAAATCGTCCGATGTACAACGGATGGATTTCCCAAGCTCAGTGGTCAAGCTCGCCAATCCTTGCACGGAATTTCTGCCGGGGTTCTAGCGCCGCTGCTAACCCTGACCAACTTGGAGCCAACGCTGGCTGAACCCTGGGGTCTGGGCCAAACCGTGGACCAGTCATTGTGCCAAACCGATGGAACCCCCCTGTCCTAGCCCTGTGGCTTGGCAAGGTCACTCTGCTTCCCACGGCTCTGGGAGAGCGATTTGAGTGGCTCGCCAACTCAAAGTCTGTCTGTCCATCCATCATCACATCTCATCACACCCGCAATTTGTCTCAACTTCCCCACGCCAATTGCCTAACACGCAAGCCGGAAGAAGCAAAATGCAAAACAAAGACGTCGACGACAACAACAGCAACAGCGCATAGTCTTGACTGCGGATAACCGCAGCATCTCGAGATCGGAGTGCCCGACGACCTGCGGTTCATGCAAGCTCGTCCACAATCAAAGATAAAAATAAAGCATTGTATGGCCTCATCTCGATAAGCAGGCGATCACCGTTCCGGGGGCCTGGTGCCCCCCACTCATGAGAGAATTGGAACGCGGGGAAATTTCCAGGGCCAGGGCCCAGGACCCAAAGCCAAATTTTTTTCTTTTTCCTCATCGTCCAGGACCTCGACTCCACCATCCCCTCCTCCACGTGCTTTTGCCGACATTGGCTGTGAAGTTTGTTTGAGTGTGGCTCTGCCGATCCTTGATGACGATGCGTTTGTTGAAGAGGGATCTGACCGAAGCCAGGAAGAATAAAGTGGGAGAGGGACCAGGGAAAAAGAAGAAAATCGATATGTTGGTTCAACGGGATTCTCATGCGAGAAAAAGCAAAAATGCATGGCCATGACCTCCGATATCGACTCGAAGGCATCGACTCGACCCCGAAATCTTCAGCTTTTGGATCGCATCTCACACTTCTCGCTTGCGCTTACGAAAATAATTCCACCCCCACAGCGTCTCTCCCTTAGGACAACACCACACGGCTGGGACAACCATCTGAACGCAATTGCATTGGCTCGCGATGAGGTCATTCTGGCCAGCCGCACCAACTGGAGTGGCTCTGCTTCCCCTCTCGCGGCCAGGGGGGATCCTGTCTCCGTGGTCGCACAGTTCAGGGCACCATGCTGCCGGGTTGCGCCATTTCCGTCTGCTCGGCTGTGACGGCAGTGGGGCCCATCCCACCGGACGCCGGGCTGACGTGCTGCGAAAGCATGATAAACCTTGTTGGCCAGGGCGGCCTGGGTGTGGCTAAGCCCCCGGCTGCAAGCGTTGCGGGATCGGACGCCGAATGGAGCCGGGCCTCGCTGCAAAATCCATCCCTCTTCTGACTGATGACTCCACGCCCCGGCTCCCGACCGTTGCTCTTCGACCACTTCCCCAGATCGCTGTGTGGGTTGTCATTGCTAAGTCAACATCAACATGACTATCACCAACGGGACGAAGGCTCTGAATAGGGCCGATGAGGTTGACCGGGTCAGTGAAAAAAAGCCCTTTGATCGCCAAGGTTGTACAGAGTGATGGCTAACTCCCCCCCCCCTTTTTTAGCTCCTCGATGCCGTCAAAGCCCTGATCATCCCCTTCATCCGGGCGGCCGATGAGGCTGTGCCATCCCGGGCTGTCGGTGAGCTGCTTCCTAACGCCAATGGCGTTGTCGAGAATACCCTCGTCGACTACCGGAAGCCCGAGGACCTTGCCCAGGAGATGGCCCTCTCTTTGCCTGCGGGAGAGGGCCGTGGCGCTGGGGGTCTGCTGGATGCCATCCAACAGGTACTCAAGTATAGTGTGAACACCTGGGATCAGGGCTTCATGGATAAGCTCTATGCCAGCACCAATCCTGTAGGTATCCCGTGACAGCATCTCATCACTCACAACCGGCTGACTCCATAAACAGGTCGGTGTGGTCTCCGAGCTTCTCCTGGGTGTGCTCAACACCAATGTAAGCCACCCTCTCGCTCACTCATCGACTCGCCTAACCCAGACAGGTTCACGTCTACCAAGTCTCTCCCGCCCTCACCGTCATCGAGAAGCACACGGCCAAGACCCTGGCCGGCCTATTTGGCTTCACGGGTCCCCGTGCTGGCGGTGTCACGTGCCAAGGAGGTAGCTCGTCGAATCTCACCTCACTGGTCATTGCACGCAACACGCTGTACCCAGAATGCAAGATCAACGGCAATGCCGGTGCTTCCAGCCGCTTCGTGCTCTTCACTAGCCAGCACGGCCACTACTCGGTTGAGAAAGCGGCTATCATCTGCGGAATGGGCTCTGCTGCCGTTTGGACTGTCCCCGTTGACAAAACTGGTCGCATGAACCCGGTAGCCCTGCGCGAACTGGTTGTGCGTGCTCGGGAGGAGGGCAAGACCCCGCTGTACGTCAATGCCACAGCCGGCACCACGGTTCTGGGGTCGTACGATCCCTTCGAGGAGATTGCGGCTGTGTGCCGTGAGTTTGGTCTGTGGTTGCACATCGATGCCAGCTGGGGCGGCCCAGCCATCTTCTCGAAAAAACATCGTTGGAAGATGGCCGGCTCGCATCTGGCGAATTCACTGACGGTGAACCCGCATAAAATGCTCAACGTCCCGGTCACATGCTCGTTCCTGCTCGGTCCGGACATGGCCATCTTCCACAAGGCGAATACCCTGCCAGCAGGCTACCTCTTCCACGGCCCCGATGCTCAGGCACAGGCAAATGGCACCTCATCACCAGCGGCTGCCGTCTTTTCCGACCCTGAGCCCCCGGAGGTCTGGGACCTGGCCGACCTGACCCTGCAGTGTGGTCGTCGCGCCGACTCGCTCAAGCTCTACCTCAGCTGGGTCTACCACGGTGCCTCTGGCTTCGCGACGCAGATCGATCATGCCTTCGACGTGGCCGCTCACCTGGCCGACCTGATCGACAAGCATCCGGACTTTGTCCTCGTCTCGACGAACCCTCCCCCGTGTCTTCAGGTGTGCTTCTACCATGCCCCTGGTGGCTCGCTGAGCGAGGATAAAGAGGCAAATACCCAGCGCACGCGGAAGATGGTCGAGGGGCTAGTGAAGAGGGGGTACATGGTTGATTATGCGCCGGGGGAGAAGGGAAGCTTCTTTAGGGTTGTGGTGAATGCACAGACGAGGAGGGGGACTGTTGAGGGGTTGGTTAGGGCGTTGGAAGCAGTTGGGAAGGAGGTTGAGTAGGGGATGAGTGTCTGATGACTTGGATAGACGAGAATGCTGATCCATGGTTCTGGGAAATAATATGTTGGGCTGGTGATACTAAGATAGCGGCATCTGGTGAGTCCATCGTTTTGAGAGGCTAGCGTTGGCTGACTTTTTACGACACACAGAGCACACGATGGAATAATGTTCTCTTAAAACGGGAATACAAGGTTCGATTCATCCTGGTCAATCTGGGAACAACAATGCTACTTCATGAGAACATAAAAGTGAAAAAACAAATGCCACCGAAATCGAGCCGGAAGACAGGCAATCACAGAGCGTTCTGCTTCTTGCGCAGCTCAAACACGCGGAGCGCCTCCTCGGCAGCCTTGACACCGCTCAGCGCCATAGCGCCGAACGTCGGGCCTATAGCAAACAAAAGTCAGCTTTCCGACCCGGGTAGGTTGCACAGGAACACAAAAGAGCCTACCCATGCGGTTGGCACCGTCGATCTCGGATAACTCCATGCCGCCGACGATTAGACCGGGCACAATCTCGCGGGTGTTCTTGACAATGGCGTCCTCAGCGCGCTGCATGTCCAGACCGCGCATGCCCTCAAGCTGCTCGATCTGTTTCATGCTGACCAGGCGCTTGACCGAAAAGGCGCCAAAGGGGCCTGTAAACTTGTCAGTCTTTGCTTTTTTTTTGACATCCAAAAACTACGCAGATAACTTACCATCATGGCCAGTCGTCGAGATAATCACCGGCGCATTAATCGTGTTCGGGTCCATGCAGCTCTGGTCATGGTGGTGCATCGACACGAGCGTCCAGTTGACCACCACACCTGCGACCCTCACCTCGCCGGTCTCGGCATCTGTACGAGTAATCAAATCCTCGACCGCAGTCGCATTGAACATCTTGACGTTCGGCATCGCCAGCACCTTGCTCAGCACGGTGCTCGTGAACAGCGCCGCGTGCTTGACCACCACGTAGTCGCCCTCATCTTCGTACGGCACGCCCACCTCGCGCAGGAATGCGTCGGCTGGCTTGCGCATCACCATCGCGCTAAAGAGCTGGCCGCCCAGCCACGCACCGCCGCCGGGGGCAACTCCCGCCTCGACAATGGCGATGCGCAGGTCGGGCCGCAGCTTGGCGAGGGTGTATGCCGCGGATAGACCGCAGGAGCCTGCGCCGATGATCACGATGTCGGATTCCGCGTAGGTATCCAGGTCGGTGAAGTCTTGAGGGAGTCAGTAGGCGTCATTTAACGTCTATTACGGTGCGTGGGACATACACCGCCGAGTCATGGCCCGCGAAACGGTGCTCTCGCGGATCGGCGCAAAGGTAAAGTGCTCCCAGTTGCCGAGCATGTCGGCCAGGGGCTTGCTCAGCGTGCCGTCATGCTCGACCGCAACGTCCTGGCCGTTGAAGGGCTTCTTCAGGCCGGGGGCAACGGCCAGCTGGGCAGGCTTCTGGGTAGGAGAGACAGCCGCGGGAGCCATGTCGAGTTAAGAGGTAGGTACCTAGGAAAGTTAGGCTATGTCCACGTAGGATTAGGGAGAAGGGGAAGAAGAAGGCATGATCCTTTCGCTGGTATTATCCAGATCAAGTTCAGCCGTATAATCTCAGCCGAATCCGGGTGCTGTTGTCGGTTCTCTCCCCTGTGTGTGACTGACCCTCAGTAGACCAAGAGGGAGGGGGAGAAACGCGACGACAGTACACCAGACTGGCACCGGCCCATGCACTTCAGTCTTCAGATAGTTACCTCTCTGAAGATGTTAGATGCACTGTTATCTCACTGCGACAGCCGGATCATGTTCGTGACCGCGCTGCTTGCATCTTGCTTTGCTTGATCATTGTCGGATAGGACACCATCGAAAGGGCCCCGAGCCAGCGGGGTCATGTCTTCTTCCTCATCTTCGGAACAAAGATAGGGTCACCGTATGTACCAGACAGACGTGGGTTGTAAACCTGTCTGGTGGGCTGTGGTTAGAGGACTGCCAGGATTTAAGAGGCAGGGGGGGGGGTTAAGTGCAGCGCACGTGGTAGGTGTTTGATGCGAGCTGGACTCGTGTGGCAAGCTCTGGCAGGTAAAGGTGAAGTTATGGGTTGTGTCACGACGGACAAGGGAGAAAATGGAAGAGGACAAATACTCTCCAACAACTAGGGCAGACCCCCTTGATATACCCTTCTTTCATTCTTCAGTCCAAGCTCCGATCTTGTCCGGCTTCCGAAGGGCTTCCACCGGCTTTCCACGGCTCACATCTATACTGCCTGCAGCTTGTCAAGAATGCCCATCATGACCCCCACGGGGGTGCGACGTGACGGTCCAATGACGGCATCAGAGCCCGTTCACACAGCCCGCTCGCTCACAGTCGTGTATCCACACCTTATGCCCGTGGGGTCTAACGGCTGCGGGGTTCAGTCTCGAGCTCTAGGGGATTTGCTCCGGCAATTTTTTCTCGACGTGCGCAAAGATTCTGTGTCGCCTTGTTGATGGCGGTAGTTTGGGGGTCGTGATGGGTCAATTAATATCAATTTGCGCTGATTGGGGTCAATTGGGCAAATTTTGTGGGAGAAGAGGACAAGTGACGTTGCGGTCGGGGGGTCTGTGAAACCCCTCTAAGCTCACGCTTGCATACAGCTTCTGAAGGCGATTCGCTCCGCTGAGCCATGGAAGACAAGCACCGGGATCGGATCGGAGGAGAGGATTAGGTAACGGATGTAACGGTCAAAGGGTTGACCACTCAGACCCTTGAAGGTCGGATTCCGATGGGGGTTACGAAGAACGACTTGCTCAATTCTCGTCCAACACCCCTTCAGCGGCAATCTTGGTCAGCTGTCTAAGAGCAATTGAGCAGGGCCCAGGTTGAACCACTTTCATCTTTCTGATTTGTTCTGCTCTTCTAGGTACAAAGAAAATATCTCAGTATTCTCAGATTGCAGCATCTTTGGAGACCCGTAGTCAATGTATGGGCAGTTCCCATATTCTCACATCATCCGCAGTACAACCACCATTCCTCCTATCGCCGATGTAAGTGAAACCACAAGTAAAGCGCTATTTAACCCATGTCGTGTTCTAACAAAGCCGCTCATTACTCTGTGTGGCACTTCCCAGAACGGCTTTAATACAGCTCTCAGCCCCCTGAGTCGAGCAACATACCACAGGAGCTCCCCCTAAGACTGCCTCGATATACTCATGCTGTATTCCGGATATTTCCATGTCTGCTGAGACAAATTTTTCCAGCCGAGATGGGTCTATTGTAGGTTCTCCCGGCCCTCTCTGTTGGAGGAGCCGCAACTCTTCTAGTTTTCGTGCGGCTGTGTAATGAAGTTCCCCCAACTCCTTCCTTGCTTCTTTCGTATGCTTCTGGATGAGTCCTGCCAAAATCCGAAATCCAAGATACTCATTCCAAACTCCAGTAAAATTTCCAAAGATGAGCCATGATATTGTTCACACTCGCTGCCCTATCGTGCTCTCACGATGATGAAGCCTGCTCAGAATCCTGAACTATTAAACAGAGAGCTGACATCAATATGCATCAATATGCAAGGCAGAATGACAGCCCCTATGTGGTCATATGGCAGCCGCTTGGTGTGGTCATTCGCTGGTTCGTTTTTATGCTTTTTGGGTTTCTTCTCTGGGAGTAATCGCAGGTCAGGAAGATAGGCTTTAAAGTCTCTGTCGTCATCATCTCTACTTTTGCCGAATTTGATAAGTTTGGCAACAGGGTCTTCTATGCACAAGAGGAGATCAGAGAGAGAACCAACGCCGTGGACCACTGTAACGGGTGACTTGGTCTGGTGCAGGCAGGGATCGACAATGGGTAAAATGGGTTAGATGATAGCCACTGACGATGTGGGGTGCACAGCGAAGTCAATTACTATGTGTAATAATCTTTCTTGGTCCTCAGTGTCCTTGTGTTGGGGAGAGGAAAGCCCAAGAGAAATCCTTCATCGTGTCCAAGTAGCCCCCCTTATAAAATCCCTTCGTCCTTGTGAGTAACTCGCGGTCTCCTGGGATCTTCAGGAGGTTTCTCAGCGTGGCAAGATTATCTAACTCATTCTTGCCACCCCCTCATATTCCCCGGGCTCTACCAATCAGATATGCCTTTGCCCTTGTCAGCTCTTATGTCACCGGTGTTCTATATGTTGGCTGTCAAGGATATTTCTTCTCCTTGGACTGCCGTGTCCATGTGACAACCACACATTGATCGGATGGTGAAGTCGTTGTGTCTGTTTTCGGTATGCTCCTCAACCGAAAGCAGTTAGGAACATTATTTTCCCCAATCACTTTCCATTCGGAAAACTGATTTCCAGCCAGAACCCGGACCTGCTCCTTTCTATTACTTTCCATAGCTTCGCTGGTCTCAAGCGGAACAAACTTGCCTATTGCTCCATCAAGCAATATAGTCGATCGATCTTCGAATTCAGTCTCGCTCGTTGCGTCTGACTGTATTAGATAGTCGGATATTGAATTGCCTTCTGAGTGAAGGACACTATAATTTGGTGTTTACTTGAAAATACGATCTTACGGGAGACAAGACAGAAGCGCACTGAGAAACAGGAGAAATGGAGATTAACATGGGAGCCATGCATGTCAAAGGGACCGGCCCGAGGTTGATATCCCTAACATAAACCTAGGGGCAATTGTCATATTCTTATACATACCATTTATCCACTAACTGCAACTTGGCAGAACCCTTTTCTACAAGCAACTCAAGAGATCCAGTTCAATCCCACCTTAACCATCGATAAGATTGAAGTGACAGTTGAGACTTGCTGTGGAGTCGCGTAAAAGATATCCCTTCTAACGTAAAGGCTCAAATTGATCTCCGTACAATATTTGGCGGGGTTTTGGTTCAGGGCAGCTTCTTTAATCGATTTCTGGAATGACCAAGTTCACACCCAACTCCTCCGGCACCCTGAGAATTTCGCGTTGGATGTAAAAGAAAAAGGTGAATGTGAATGGGAGTATTTACTTGGGCGTTGCCCTGCAGAACACGCGGCCCTGAGGGGAATTTGTCAAGCACAATGGGTGCCGCAGAATAACAACGCTCTACCTTCTAAACTACGAACGCGTGAAGGTGGGTGAGCATGGCTCTTATATAAGGTCAAGTGTGCACCTGACCTTAGTGGAGCCCGGGCTGACCGAGGTAGGTCAACGGTGACCACACCGTGGTCACTTGCGGCTAACAATTCGAATCGAGTAAGCTTCGGTGCTACAATCACGGTAAACGAGAAAAAGAGAGGTAAAGCCAATCCTCAAGACCGGCCGCTGTGAGCAAGGCAGCCATAGCATGTTAACCTCATCTCACTGTGTATGTGGACTAACATTTGAGGCTGTAGTGTTAATTTAACTGTTTTTCCTATCCCCTGCCAGACGCCATACGATTTTAGGACTTCATTAAAATACATAGTTCCTGCAGAACCAAGATTTCCATAATACATGGACCGAAAAATATTTTTCTTCACCTTACGGTTTGTCTTGCCTCTGCTTTAACGGGGTACAGCCGGAACTGCCTCGCACATGAGAGCTCGCATGTCCCGTTGATGATTGCCAAACCAAGAGAGTATTGATTGACTACACAGGCACAAGAATCACTTACAGAACAGTGATAACCATCACGGGAGAATGATCAATATTGTATATAAGGATGTAGCTCGCCACCCGTTCGATGATACCCATGAGAACTCCATACTAAGAAATGCAAACAGCTAGTTACCCTAACATATGACCACAATCAAGAGTATTCTATGTGAGAAACTTCTGTCTCTTAGATTCCATAGCATGGTCACTACCTTTGAGCCCATCTCAGGAGGTTGGGGAATCATCGCAAGTAGCATTCTATTTTATCGTGATTTCAGCCTAGTTGGCTGGAAAATTGCTACCCATTTCCACTTCGCTCAGAGCCAGCTTCGTTTACATAGATGACACAATATCATTGGAACTACTGAGAAAATATTCAGCTTCAAATGGTATAGATAACAAATTGTATGAGAATTAGTGCAAGGTGTCACATGGACACGGCAGCCCAAGGAAAGGGATGTCCCCGACTGTCAACACAAGGGACACCAGAGACAGGACCAAGCAAGATTATTACACGTAGTAATTGACTTCGCTGATGCACCCCATATTGTCAGTGGCCATCATCTAACCCATTTGACCCATTGTCGATCCCTGCCTGCACGAGACCAAGTCACCCGTTACACAAGGCTTACAATACGACGAATGCCACTGACCTAACTCGGCCATCAGATAACAGAGTTTCAACAACCTTCGTATGACCCATCATTGCAGCCCAACTCAGCGGCGTTCGGCCATAGTTGTCTTGCTGGTCTGGATCAAAATCCCGGGCATGCGCGAGGAGTGCCTTAACTAAACTCTTGGGCCCATAGACGCCAACAATGTGAAATGCATTCTGAGATGGCATTCTGAGATGGCCATAAATAGTCTAAAGAAGTCCAAGGCCGCTCTCTGACCTCGAAAAAGGTGTCACAAAGTTGTACCACCATACTAACCCATTCCGAATTAGTCAATAAGTTGAGCAGCTGAGGAGCGCAGAAGGAACATGCAAATGCATGATATCCCCAGTAGTCAACAGCATAGAAGAAGAGCGGTATTTTAAGTCGTTCATGCGCCTCCTCATACGTCTGAACAGGGCCACCTGAAAAGTGCTTAAACGAAAGATATAACACGCAAGTACTTGCGATATCAAAATCGGCGGTTGGAAACCACTGAGTCAAAGTATCCGGGAAATATTCCTGGACTGTATAGTGAGCAAGTCGAATGATTTCGCTTTCTTTGTTGATGACAACGAGCCCGCAACATACCGAAAGCATAGGTTTGGCATCAGGAATTGCAGCTTCATCAATCGCATCCCCACTATCCTTGACAGCCCATGCATACTGAACTTCTCTTGTTTTGAGAGGACGTTTGGCGCAGATGATCCACGATAGCACATGATTGGCAAGCCCCTGTATCCAGCCGGTTGCCCATTGACTCTCCCCAATGCGTCATTAAATGCCAGCCGTAATAGGGCAAGCTTTGGCTCGTTTTCTTGAGAGTTGTTTTGAAGTTTGTTCGGTGTTTCACGGATGCACTTTACGCTACCTTTATCCTTCAAGGACTCAATGAAGAGGTGAGCGAGTAGGAACCTAATTTTGTGTAGTAAATATGTGCTCAGCAGAACCAATAATTCATGGTTTATATAACACTGTGACTTACATGCCATCTGCGACACTGGCAATGCAGCTGATATTATGTTGAGGTCTGGGTGCTTTGAGACCAAGTACAAACTGGGCATGCGATTGCGCGGATATTGCTCGATGTCATCCTTTCGTTCTACGATCTCGAGGCGGGAGTACCCATCAAAGGCTTTCACAATATCAGGTACAGGGAGAGACGTGGCCAGGAGGCTGACATTATTTCCTTTGAATTGAAGGTGCAAAAGTGTTTCAATGAACTTGGAACGAACATCGTCGTTCATTTGGCACTCGTCCAGCGCATCAACAATAACGAAGACCCCATCCTTGTACCGTGCGGCAACAGCATGGAACATCTCCTCGAACTCGCTCAACGATGGCTGTGATCCGTGCTTCTCGTGTCGAGTATAAGCATCCATGACTGCGGGTGGAGGTGGAAACATGTCCCTGAGCAGTTATATTACGAGGTTGGCAATGAGCTGCTCCACGGTTTGGTCGTCTACGCGCCAGAAGTTACGGTATAGGTATGCGATGCCAACGTCACGGTCTCCCGAGTGACTTTGGAGATAATCGATAACAATCTCTGCAGAACACACGGCCCTAAGGGAATCTGTCAAGCACAATGGGTGCCGCGAAATAACAACGCTCTACTTTCTAAACTACAAACGCGTGAGGGTGGATGAGCATGGTCAACGGTGACCACAGCGCGGTCACTTCATCATAGAAATATTATTGCGAGCAAGACAACATAGAATTCGGAAGGGAAGAGCAAGGGAATGCTATATATATGAGACTTGTATAAATCAAATAACTAAATAATATTCGAAAGAATGACGCCGATTTCAATTTAGTCCTGACTATCCCATTGAACGAACTCGTCCATCAGATAACAGAGATTTAATGATTCAGTACGGCAATACTCTGCAGCGTAACTCAGCGGCGTTCGACCTTCGTTGTCTTGTCGGTCCGGATCAACTCGGCCATCACAGAATAGAGTTTGAAAAATCTCGTTATGGCCATTCTGTGCAGCGTAACTCAGCGGCGTTCGACCGAACATGTCTTGTCGGTCCGGATCAACTCGGCCATCGGAGAATAGAGTTTGAAAAGTCTCGTTATGACCCTTCTGTGCAGCGTAACTCAGCGGCGTTCGACCTCGATGATCTAGTTGGTCAGGATCAATATCCTGGGAGCTTGTAAGGAGCACTTTGACTATATTGTTGAGCCCGTAGAAACAAACAATGTGAAATGCATTCTGCGATGATGTCCTCGAGTACTTCGAACTGATATATCGATTATTAAGGACCCAAGGCTCTCTGATCTGGGAAAGCCTGGCACAAAATTGTACTACCATGCTGACCCATTCCCGATTTGTCAATAATTCAAGCAGCTTAGGATTGCAGGCTGAACACGCAGATGCATGATATCCCCAGTAATCGACAGCATAGGTGAAGAGAGGCTCTTCAAGTCGTTCACGCGCTTCCTGATATGTCTTAACAGGGCCACCTGAAAAGTCCTTAAACAAAAGGTATGATACACAGGCACTTTCGATATCATGGTGAGCGTTCGGAAACCACCGAGCCAAAGTAACCTGGAAATATTCCTGAACTGTATAGTGGACAAGTCGAATGATTTCGCTTTCTTTGTCAATGACAACGAGCCCGCAACATGCCGAAAGCATGTCTTCGACATCCGGAATCGCAGTCATATCAAGCTCGTCATCCTCACTGTCCTTGACAGCCCATGCATACTGAACCTCTATCGTTTTGAGAGGACGTTTGGCGCAGATTATCCAAGATAGCACATGGTTGCCAAGCGCCTTGAATCCAGCTGGTTGTCCATTGATTCGTTCCATTGCGTTGTCATATGCCCGGCGTAACAGGGCAAGCTTTGGCTCGTTTTCTTGAGAGTCCTTTTGAAGCTCCTTCAGTGTTTTACGGATAAGCTTTGCGCTAACTTTATCCTTCAAGGACTCGAAGAAGAGATGAGCGAGTAGGAACCTAAACGTTGAAGTAAGCATATGCTCAATTGAATCAATGACCCATTGTTCATGGAACACTGATAACTTACATGCCATCTGCGACACTGGCAATACAACTGATGATCTCATGCTGAAGGTCCGGGTACTTTGAAACCGCGCGCAAAGTGGACATCCGGTTGCGTATGTATCGCTCGATGTCGTCCTTCTGGGCCATGATCTCAAGGTGGGAGTGCCCATCAAAAGCTTCCACAATATCAGGTACAGGGCGAGATGTGGCCAGGAGGTTGACATTATCTCCTTTGGATTGAAGGTGCAAAAGTGTTTCAATGAACTTGGAACGAACATCGTCGTTCATTTGGCACTCGTCCAGCGCATCAACAATAACGAAGACCCCATCCTTGTACCGTGCGGCAACAGCATGGAACATCTCCTCGAACTCGCTCAACGATGGCTGTGATCCGTGCTTCTCGTGTCGAGTATAAGCATCCATGACTGCGGGTGGAGGTGGAAACATGTCCCTGAGCAGTTATATTACGAGATTGGCAATGAGCTGCTCCACGGTTTGGTCGTCTACGCGTCGGAAGTTACAGTATAGGTATGCGATGCCAACGTCACGGTTTCGCGAGCGCCTTTGGAGATAATCGATAACGATAGATACAAGTATAGTCTTCCCAGCACCAGGTATGCCGGGGCAGAAGAGAGTTACTGGCTTCCTGGATAGCCTGGTGGACTGATTAGTAAGAGGAAAAAATAGGAATAAGACAGATACGAAGGAAACCAAGAATATACCATTCCTGAAACTGAGGAGAATTGAGGAACCACTGTCCTGTGCCCTCTTGTCTTTGGCGTAGAAAGTCGGCTTGTTGTGACGAATAGTCCACTGAAGAGAGCCACTCAAGCATTTCTCCATGTTTTTGTCGAGCTTCAGCAGTATATGTCTGTTCAAAAAAGATATTGACGCCCGCTTCAATCCCATCCATCCGTTGCTCAATAGACTGGAGCTTTTGGATCTGGGCCTGATGATTTCGGTTCCGATCTTTTCTGGCCTCGATTGCCTCTTTTAGAATCTTATTTTGAAGTTTAAGCTGGTCAAACTCGAGAAGCGAAGTCAATGTTTGGCATTGTCGATGGAGGTTTTCGACAGCTTCGCGCGCTTTCCTGCCAACAAGTGCAGCCTTGAGGCGCTCCCATCCAAACCGATGACCACCTGCCAGCCTTTTCAAGTCAGAGAGTAAACGTTGTAACTCCTTTTCACAGGTAGATAAGAGCGAGCTGATATCCAGTTCCAGCTCTCCCTGAGTCGTTTTCATCTTGGCCCGTGTCAGTAGGGCCTGTATTGGGCAGGGGATTACGCTTAGAAAGCAATGCCGAAGATATGTCTTTGAAGGCGTTCGCAAAATCCGGGTCCGAGAGAAGATCATGAACATTTTGTAGGGTGGTTTTGAGGGCCCGTACTTCTTGAATGAAACTTCCGGCCTCCTCTTTAGCCTCCCTCCAGTTGTAACAAAACTTGAAGATATACTGAATAACTTGGCCGGCCACGCCGATGACGCCGACGATACCCGTAGAATCAACCATGATGACACCGGCGATGCCTTTGTGAGAGCATACTCGAGTGTAGCAGAGCAGTATTTGAGAGGGTCGGATGGCAAATGATGTTGACAAAGAGATTATGATGCAGAAAAGAGCCAACGCTCTTAAGGGATTGAAGGAGAAGTGTTCTCAGTCAGGAAGCAAGAATGCAATCGCAGCAACCAATATAGACAGATCATTCAAAGGGCTCCCACAGGTTCGTTAACCAAAGAGTCTTTCAGGTACTTGCTTTTTGGTTGTAGAACCCAAAGCAAGGAGGTTGTTCAGAAGAGAGTGCCTGATGTATGCCCCACCAATATGATATGATGACAATGTGGGAATCAGGCTGAGTCGTAGGCTTAGCACGCTTCACATCCGTGGCAGAGTTCTTGTGCTCTGATTTGCGATAGATGCATCAACACGGTGCTGGAGCCGAAGACCCCAATAAACCCATGTGGCTTGGATTGCCGCCTGATACCCGCCACAAGACTCCTCGCCAAGCCCTCCGAAAGGCTGCATCACTCATTATGTCGGAGAGATGGCCGCTGTTCGAGGCCCAACATGTACAGTCCTGTTTCAAAATGTTTACCTGAAGGCTTCAAAAGTTGATGTCTTGTAAGATAGCCGGGAAAGGGCATTGTGTGGATGGATGAAGTTGGCGACCTACGAAAGAGTTAGGTAAATCTGGAATACCTACTTGCTTACTAACGGCTGGATCGAGAGTGGTCCAGGAGGCGGACGCTAAGCCCAACGGAATCAACTTACGGTACCGAGATAGCTTTGTTGACTGCGGCGAGTCCATTCAGCAGACGCAGAAGACTTTTATGAGAAATCTCGCGCTGGGGATGATTATGCTTCAATATTTTTATAAGAGATTCGAAAATACGCTGCGTTACTGTGTTATACCTCACACACACGATCCCTAATGGCGGACTAAAAGGAGCCGTGTCACTTGACAGCAAGCACCAAGGCACCCTCCGTTTCGAAAGTGTTTGGGCCATTCCAACTTATAGGGATGCGTCCGCATGTCAAGGTCGCAGTTATTGAAACCAAGGTTATATGCACAGTTTCCTCCACACTGCTCGCGAACTGTTGTATACCGGGGCTAAGCCACACGAGCTAGTCGTCGAACTCAAGAACCAAGGTCAAGCCGAAACGACCCTAAAGCATCGTCACCCTTGGCAAGGCGATGGCTGAAGCAGTGAAAACAGATCATTATCGACGCGACAGTATCAACGCCTTGAGGGATAACTCGCACACCGCCATGCAGCCTCAGCCACCTACAAACACATCAACTCATCATACGCAGAATAGACATAGACAGCATGACAGAAATAAACAAACAAGGTCAAGCACTTCTTAGCCAACCAACCAATCATCGGCCCTAATCTCCCTCTCCTTCTGACCCAAACACCAAGGTAGGCAGGTACACAACCGAGAAATGTCCATCATGGCTTTAGGTACACAACACCATCATCCTGAATCGGCACCAGTGCCAGACCCAACTCAAGCAATCTCCCGTGTCATTCCGAAACCGAACCCATATCATGGTTATGAACAACCTTAGTCCCTCATGCCCATCAAACAAACCTGGGTGACTGATCATTCAAGACTCGCTCAAGACTGGCCAAACCGATTCGACTGAACCGCAGCAGATGGACTCTATAACGCAAAAAACACAAACACATATGATTAATACTTGTTCCTTCAAAGAAAATGGGTGGATAATTATGTAGTGACATGAGAGGGGAAAGGGGAAACAGAAAGGAAAAAACGAGCCAGAACGTCCGGATGGATCATCTCGGACGGTGCGTCAGAACAGTAACATCACTTGAGTCATCATTATCAGAGGTGCCGTTGTTCCCTCTCTGGATGGGTTGATGCGGTCGGGGTGTTGCTGACGGAGTACTCAAGGGATCTGGGTGACGACTACGAACCTGTAGCAAATTCTGCTGATGTTGCTGCTGAGACCGACTTGGCTGCGGCTGCTGACTCCCGCCACCACCAAAGAAACGGAAAAACATCGACGATAACGGCGGCTTAACCGTGGACGGCGGGATCATCATCATCCTATGTGGGGCAGGTGTCATGCCGATCTGGCTCGGGGGCGGATGCGGACCGTAAGCCTTCTGCTGCTGCTGCTGCTGCTGTTGTTGTTGTTGTTGTTGTTGGTCGCGAGGGGGCGCCCGGCCAATGACGTAGTCCTTGTTGTCGATGGTGACGCTCTTGGTCATGTGGTTGACCTTGTAGACACCGACGAGGCGGGAGGCGAGCTCGAACATGTTGTTGCGCAGCGAGATGACGATAAACTGCGCGTTGCGCGTGCGTTCCTTGATGTAGTTGGCCACGATGGACACCTATGGCTGTCAGGATTGTTCAAACTCCGAGGATAGAAGCAAATACTCACATTGCGGAAATCCAACGCCGCATCAATCTCGTCCATGACGTATAACGGCGTGGGCTTGTAATGGTGCAGGGCAAACACCAGCGCCAACGAGCTGAGCGTCTTCTCACCACCACTGAGGTTGCTGATATTCTTCCAGCTCTTCTTGGGCGGCATGACACTGAAAAGGATACCCTCGCTGAACGGATCGAGCGAGTCAACCAGCTCGAGCTCAGCATTGCCACCCATGGTAATCATCTGATACATCTCCTTGAGCCTCAACGAAATAGTGCTGAACCCCTCCATGAAGCCCTCCAGCCTCATCCTCCGGAGCTCATCACACCTCTTCTTGGCGGCGTCACGCTGGGCAACGGCTGTAGCCAGGTCGGACGAGCGCGCGGCATATTCCTCGACACGCCGACGATACTCGGCCAGCACGCTGAGGTCGACCTGTGTGTTCTGCGTCTTTTCCTCGAGCGCGGCAATCTCGCCCTTGAGACGTTCCTTGTCCATGTCGGCCAGCTCGTCCTTGGTGTAGCGCGGGAACTGCAGAGGGGCGGCGCGGCCCGGGCCAATGGTTGTTTCGTTGACGACAGAGTTGCCTTCGGGCTCGGCTCCCTGGGCTTGTTCCTCTTCAAGGTCGACGTCAGTCATCTCCACGTCAGAGTCCTCGTCCTGGCTTCGTTGCGATTGCGGAGGCTCTTGTTGAGCAGGGGCTGGAGGCTGAGCAGGTTGAGTAGGCTGGCTGCTACCGCCCTCGAGATCCTCAATGTTAGTGAGGGTCAGCTTTGAGAGCATGTGCTCCCAGTGCTTGAGCTTCTTCTGGTTATCCGCCAGAATCTTATGACTCTCCTCGAGCTTGTTGCGCATCTCGATCTCAACAGCACGAGTAGCATTCAGCTCAGCCGTCTTCTCATCCAACTCAGCCTTGACCTGCGCGAGCTCCTTCTTCTTAGCCGCGAGCGCCTCCTTGGCCTCCTCAACCTTGCTCTTCAACGACTCCGCCCGATCGCCCTGACTCTGGATCTCCTCCTCGAGCCTCTCTGACTCGCGAATGGCCGCCTCCAGCTCCTTAGACGCCTTGGCGTGGTCCCTCTCGAGCTTAACTCTCTGCTTCTCGGCCTTAGCCTTGCGCACCTCGGCCTCGGAAACAGCCTCGTTCTGCTCGGCAATCTCGGCCTTGAGCTCATCGATCCTCGCGCGCTTGGCCCGCAGCTTCTCGCCACCGACCTCCATGATCCGGTCCTGCAGCTCTTTGATCTCATCCTCCACGCTCTGCGTCTCTCCATGCAACTTCTCAACCTCCCTCCTTAGCTTAGCAATCTCCCGTTCCAGCACCGCCATCCGAGTATCATCGCTCTGCGACGGCTGGTGCTCGCGCGCAAGCTCCTTGATCCGGCGCTGGGCATCAGCCAGATTCCTCTCCGAACTCTCGATCTCGAGGTTAATCTTCTGCATGCGCGTATCAATTTCCGGGATCTGCTCCTTGAGCGAGCGGATGCGGTTCTCCAGCTCGCGCATGCGGTCCTGGTGCTCCTGGAAGGCTTGTTCGAGGGTATCACGGTCGGCCTCCAGTTTGGTGACTTGCTCCTTGGTGGTGTCGGCCACCAGACGCGAGGACATCAGTCCGCGCTTGACTGTCGTGCCACCGCCGGACATGGTGCCCGACTTGTCGATCAGTTCGCCGGCGAGGGTCACAACGCGCCAGCGCTTGGCACCATAGGCAATGCGGTTTGCTTGGGCGAGGTCCTTGGCTACAAGAGTGTCTTGCAGGGCATGGTAGAAGGCGGGCCGGAACTTGGGATCCTTGGGCTTGACGAGGTCGAAGAGGCGGGGGGCGTTCTCAGGAGTCTGGATCGGCGACATGTCCCGCACGCGCAGCTTGTCCAGGCAGATGAAGTTACCACGGCCGAGATTCGTCTTGCGCAGGTACTCGATACATTGTTGACCGGCCTCGACCGTCTCGGTGACGAAGTTGTCAAGCTGCGGGCAGGCGGTCGAAATAGCCACATCGTACATCTGGTCGATGGTACCGAGGTTACCCAGGCGCCCATGGAAGCCTTCGATACGGCCGGACTCCTTCATGCGCATCAGCGCCTGAAGCACGCTGCTCTGCGTCTGCTGGGCGGCCAAGTTCGAGCGTGCCTCGTCAGCTTTCTGCCGCGCGTTCGACAGCTGAGCGCGCAGCTTAGGCTCTTCCTGGGACAAACGCTCCAGCTCGGCTACGGCACGGCGACCTTCCTTCTGCAGGGCGGCCTTCTCGACCTGGAGCTTCTGCAGCTCCTCATGCTTAGCCTGCTGGCTCTTCTCGATGGCGGCAATCTTGGCCTGCATCTCCTCGAGAGCCACAGCACCGGCATTAGCCTTCTCGCGCAAGATGGCCATCTCAGACTCCGCGACAGCAATAGCCGACTGCTTTTGGTTGATCTTCTCCTTCCAGGGCTCAAGAGACTTTTGCTTCGCAGCGATCTGATCGGACAGGTGCTGCGTCTTGCCCTTGAGGCTCTCCCTGATCCTAGCGAGTTCGGCCTCCTCCTGTTTGACCTGCTCCTCGAGCTCGGCAATCTCCTGCGTGCGCCGCTCAATCTCCTTGGTGCATTGGGCAATGGTCTCCTCTCCCTCTTCAGCAGACCGCTCAGCATTGGCGATGGTCTTCTCGAGCTTCTTGCGCTTATCTGCCAAAAACTTGCGCTTCTCATCAAACTTAACCCGTTCCTGATCAAAGCGCGTCATCTCCTTTATCAGGGCCTGCGTCTCCTTCTCGAAGGCTTCGACCTCGCGGCTACCCCGGGCATACGCCTTCTCTAGCTGCTTGATGACCTGCTCGCTGCCATGATGCTTCTCCAGCTCAGCGTCCAGCTCGGCCTGCATCTGGCTGATGGCCTCCTCGGTGACAGTAATATTGTCCTGGCACTCGCTGACGTAAATCTGGTAGAGGGCGTTCTTCTTCATGGCGAGCTCGTTCTCGTCGCGCACATAAGCTAGCGCTTTATTCTTCTTGTCCTCGAGACTGTTCTTCTCCTTCTCGACGTGCTGGACGCGGCCGCTCTTCTCGAGGCAGATCTCGTTGAGTGCCTCAACTTCGGCCGCCGCCTCCTCGATGGGCCCCTTGTACTTCGAAGTGCCGATGATGTCCTCCAGATACTCAAGCAGACCGTCCTCGTGTTCATTGGCCGCCTTAGGCTTCATCTGCGCGATAGACTCGACCTCACCCTGCAAGATGAGGAAACGCTTGTGGTCCAGGTCGACGCCGCGCTCACGCAGTAGGGTTGTGACGGTCGTGAAGTTGGACGGCTTGCCGTTGATAAAGTATGAACTCGAGTTGTTCTTGAAGGCTTTGCGCGAGATGACCAGCTCCGAATTCGGTACGACCTCGTGGCCTCCGCCAGGCAGATCCAGCACCTCATGGAAGTGCACAGCGACCTCGCAGTAGTCCAGGTTCGGGTACTGCGCCGAGTTATGAATCAACGCCGAAATTTTTCCCTGGCGCATCTTGCTGGCCCTAAAACCGAACACAAACAACAGCGAATCAATAACATTCGACTTGCCAGACCCGTTCGGCCCAACAACGGACGTAAACGAAGGATGAAACGGCCCAACCTCTTGCCTGCCCGCGTAACTCTTGAAGTTAGTCAGCACCAGGTGCGTAATCACGATGCGCGGCTTCGGCCCCGTATCCTCAACCGGCGGCTGCGGGACGCCTAAGCTCCGCGACTTGAGCATGATGTCCATTGGCTTCTCCAGGATCGCGTCCATCGCCTTGACCGGTTTGACCGCCGTCGCGAGCAGGTCGTTCTCGTCGGGGCCCTTGAACCGCTGCGTGTTGACCGTGGCGTAAGTGATGTCGTTCAGCGCGCGACTCGGGGCCGGGGTCTGCGGCGGTTTCGGCTTGGGTGTTGGCGCATCCTCGGGCTCAGGAGCGGGTTCGGGAGACTTAGGCCGGTCCTTGGGTTGTGGTGTGGGCTGGGGAGCAGGTTGGGGCTCAGGTTGAGCCTCGGGCTGGGGCGTTGGCTGAGGCGCTGGTTGAGGAGCCGGTTGAGGAGCCGGCTGGGATGCAGTAGGCTTGGTTGGCAGAGGCGTCTTTCGCGGACGACCGCGCCTCTTCGGCGCAGGGGCTACTGACTCGTCGGCATCAGCGGCATTGGTCGCTGTTGTGGCGGCCGACGCGACAGATGCGGCGGTCTGGTCGGGATCAATGGCTTCGCTGGTATCGGCAGCAGAGGAGGTGCTCGCGGCGGCTGTAGTGGCGGTCTTCTTCGGACGTCCTCGCGGCCTCTTAGGCGGCGTCGTCTGGGCGGGCGTCTCGTTGGAGGTCGCTCTCCTGCGGCGCGTCGCGCGCGGTGCGGGCTCTGGGGCTGGTGTGTAGTCGTCGCCGCTCTCCTCTTGGACAGCCGGTGCGTCGGCCATCTCTTCGTCAGAGGACTCAACAACTTTACGGCGGGCAGCAGCCGCACGCCGTGTTGGGCGCGTCGACATGGTGAGTGTCGATGAGCGACAGTCCTGCTGTTAGATGAAATTGAAAAAAAAAGAACAATGAATGAATTGATAAATATCCTCGTTGGTCGAATAGGGTTGCTGGAAGTCGCCGCGTAAGGTATCTCAGCGCGTCAAGGCCACTGCTGTTGTGCTGTCTTCGCTGTGTGGCCCCGCCGACGGGTGTTGACTTTTGATTTGATTGTAAACAATCCGTCGCACGTGCCAAGCCCCGCTGTCTCAGCCTAGCGGATCCACTCACTTTTATCTAACAAGCGATAAGCCCTTATCATTATGCCAAGACCCCGATACAGTGATCAACATCAACATTCCAAGCATCACCGAATTGACGAATCCCAAGCTTCACTCGCGACACCAACACTCGAGCTCATCATAACCACCCACCACCACTATGCTCGACTTCACGCACTTTCCCGAGGTCTTCCCCACCGATGGCCCGCGGCCGTATGACCAGCACTTCGTCCGCCAGACCGAAACCTTCCGCAAGTCTCTCGATGGCGTGCTCTTCATCGACCGCGTCCTAGGCGCCCTCGGCCTACCGGACGCCGCCAAAGCCTATCCACCGCGCGGCGACGCCGGCCTGCGCGCGCTGCACCAACAGGTGTGCTCTGCAAAGGTGTCGGCCCACGCGAAGCTCTCCGTGCTGTACTACCTTTTGCTCGATCACGACGAACACCGCGGCTCGCGTTCCCAGCTGGCGGATGCCCTGGCCGAGGAGGTAGGCCTACCAGCAAATTATCAGATTCTGATGCGCGGGCTGTGGCATATGGATCGGAAGGAGTTTAAGGTGCTTCCCCTCCCCCTCCCCCCCAACCACCAACCAAAACAACAACAACAACAACAACAAACAAAAAAAAAAAAAAAAACTACTATACTTACCCAAATTGACCCCTTCGCTAACTGATAATCCAGTTCGCCCTCGAACATCTAGCCCATCCCTCCCTCCCCGCCGAATTTGCCGACGAGATCATCACCGTCCTGGTCCGGGACGGCCACACCACAGGCGACTACTCGCTGCCGCTAGCCTACTACCACGCGGTTCGCCCCGTGCTCCAAACATCGTCTGCCTTAGAAAACCTCTTCGCAGCCCTCGCGCGCACCAGCGTCACCGACGCGCTGGCCTTCTCACGTACCTACCCCGACCACGGCGCACGTCAGCTGTTGTTTGAGAGGCTGGTCGCTAGCGTGCTGGAGGAACATGGCAGCGGTCAGGTCGCAGGAAGGTCCGCTTCGCGGGCAAAGGAACTGGTTAGCTTGCCGCTGACGGGTGTGGAGGAGAAATGGTTGAACGACTATTTGTCGACGGGGGAGGGGAGGAAGAGTCGTAGTGCGAAAGCGGTGGTGCAGATGCGGCAGGTTGTGACGGGACGTCAGAAGGAGTTGGGGGCTGTGGTTGGGGTGAGGGCGGGCAGATAACTGGAGATTGACTTTGCTGGACGATGTATGGGTTTGATTTAATCTCGAAAGCATGAAGACTTGTTCGACATAGCGATGGCGCGTGGATTGGCGTTCGGGTGTGCTCTCTACTTGTTTTTAAAGATGTATATGTGGGATAGAGGATAGGTACCTATGGCTGGTAAAAGCATTTCCACCTAATTATAATAGGGATATCTTAGGACGTCACCACTGTTGCTTACGAGATATCATACTTGGCTAGTGTCGCTTGAAGAAGCTCCCTCTTGTACCATGTCGTGGAGCGCTGTTGCTCGTGGATCAAGCAACCCAGGATAATCCGGTTGATTGTTCCTCGAGTTTTCCTCCCTTATGTCAAATGCGTCCAGCTTGATTATGCCTAGCATTTTTTTTATCATTGCAAGATGGGACACAGGTCGGATTATGATGAGCTGTAAGATCACAATCAGCGCCGATTGAGTAAGGGAAAGCCATGGAATGGGCCTCCAGTTCAGCTCAGTATCTATCGTCTGCCGTGGTTATCTACCTCTTAACGATATATCTGCCATCTTAAGCCACTCGTAAACCCCATCAGTCGACCTTTCATACACCATGGTTCTAAGCTATACAGGGTCCAAAACAGGCTTCCGAGCCAATGGATACAGCATTTATGCCGACGATTCTGATACCAGTACTCAAAACACCTACCATCACTTGACACGGACGTCGCCGAATCAAAACAACCCAATGTAAGCATGTGTACTCCAAGCTAGTCCTATACACAACCTTTCTCCAGGCAATCTCCCTTCAAGTCCCCAACTTCCCCCTCAACGCATCAACCTCCCTCTGCAACTCACTCAAATCTGCCAGCAAATCCCCCGCAACCGACTCCGGCACTTCAAAATCCACGCTGCCCGTTTCTACTTCACCTCGTGCTGTTGAAACAGCTAACCTCGAACTGGCCTCCTCCACCGCGACACCGTTCACCCCTGTCGTACCCGCTCCCGGGACGCCGGTCGCAGCACCCGTCGGAGGTGTCGTCGTTGCTCCCGGCACGGCACCAGGCGGTGTCTTCGGCGTAAGTGCAATCCCCGACGTCGGAGAAACCATTCCCCCAATTGACGACACAGACCCCAAGGCGGTCCCTCTCCTCCTCGACGGCGGTGGTGGGGGAGGTGGCGGGGTCATCGGCAATCCTGCTGTACTTCCCTTCCTCTCTGTCACCTGTGGACCGGGGGTCGCAGCATTGGAGCTACTACTCCCCGGGCGTTTGGCCCTCACCGAGGAATGCCTCGTCGGAGGGGGAGGCGGTGGCGTAGGAGCCGATTTTCCGTTGTTGGTGATGGTAGAAGTAGGGCTGATGGCTATGCTCGGGGCACGGAGGTGTTGTTGTCTTGACGGCGGCCGAGGGGGGACTCCTACAGGAGCGAGGTTGGTGTTTAAACCGGCGACGATGGATGGGGCCTCGGCCAGTCCTCCGGGTGTTAGCGGAGCATCTGCTGTGCCATCTAGCCCGGCGCCTGGGGCAGTCCCGGGTACGGAGAGAGATACCGACCCCTTTGGGACGTGACTCGCTCTCCGAGGTGGAGGCGGGGCAGGCGGTGCTGCGCCGCTGACACTCACGCGTAGACTGGACGAGCGTGAGAGGATGGAGTCCATTGATGCGCGGCGTAGACTGTCGCCGGCATCATCCTGCTGCTGAGCCTGCGGCCCTGGTACGAGTGTGGTAGGTGAGATGGGCAACGTTGATGTGGTACGGCTTTCTGAGCGAGAATGTCCCGGTTGTCGGCGTGGAGGAGGAGCGGGCTTCTTCGCGTTGGAGCTCGTATTCAGGGCCTGCGTTTGTTGATGCGATAGCGACGTTGGCACCCCAGGACTGGGTGTAGCCGGAGCTGGGCTCTGCGTAATCTGCGTAATACCCAGGCCGCCTTCGACAACCGGTTCAGGTACCTTCCCGGCAGCCCGCCGGTTGTACGCGCTCTCTGATTCCTCCTCAGCAGGAGAGCGCTTTGGTGGCGGCAGCGGGGACTTGTTGACGTAGACGTCTGGCCCCGCCGAGGTACCGAGTCGTGGGCGCGGGGGAGATTTAACTGTCCCAAGGGTAGACTCCGGTCCAGTCGGCGATGGTTCTGATTCTGTCCCAGGACGTATTAACCTCCCATGTCGTGAGCTCGGGGGAGGGGGCTTCTTTTTCGGCGGTGCGGTTGGTGTCGGGTGGGGCTGTGGTACGGGTGACTGGCTGACGAGACCCCGGCGCTCATCCCCCTCTCCTGTCCCCTCGAGCGAAGCCCGTGGTGAGTCGTGGGCAATCGACAGTGTTGTATCATGACTGGCCAGGTTACGCGGTGGCATTCCCGGCCCCTGTTGCTGTTGTGCCGTCTCAGACTCAGGGATGTCAACCTTCCCAGTCAGCAACAACTTCTTGAATGCCTGGACATCCAAAGTAGCCTTCTTTTCTTGCCCCAGCGTATTATTCACCCCCTCTTTCTTCACCGTCTCTCTTTCTAAATCTTGTAATGTCCTTTGGAACGGATTTGGCGGCGGCTTGGTCCCATCTTCCTTATCGTAGTCTGAGCAGTATACTTGATCACCTTCGTTGTCCGCAGATTCGAATGGATCTTCCTCTCCCCTTTCGTCCAATGTTACATTCCTCCCTTGTGATTTATGTCCCTCGCTCGGCCCTGCATCCTCCCCCTCCGAATCCTCACGCGACGAAGGCGGCGGTGACTGCACCCTAACCTTCTTCACGACCTTTCCTTCCTTGCGGAAACTCGATGAAGGAGGAGGAGGAGGAGGAGGAGGAGCAGGCGGGGCGTTGGATCGAACGGGATGGCCATCTGCTGTACCTTGCGCTGCGGCAGAGGGAAATCGATATGGCTCTGTCGTCGTCGGTATAGACGATGTTACTTCCGGCTCCTTATCCCACTCATCAAAAACCCCCGCCGCAACCGGGACTGTCACCGTGAGCGGCGCGGATGTAGAGCCCCCAGCAGCGCGGCGTCTAAAGGGGTTATTGGTATTAACTGACGGCGTTCGGGCGTGACCCTGTGATTGTTGTTGGTGGTCTCGTGAGGTCATGGCTCTGACGATAACAGCGGTACAAGTGTTGGGTATGGGTATGGGTATGGGGTGTGTCGAAGTCGAGTTCCGCGTCGGCGGAGCATTCTATGAATCCGGCGACGCTCTCTTGTTCTGCTCGTAGTCTGGACTTATTATCGTGTCTCTCAAGAATGTGAACGTCAAAGTTCATGCTTCATCTGAGCACTTGCTTGCTGAATCTGAGCACTAGGGACGATGTTGGAACATGCGCGTCACTTCGGCGACGATGGCTTCGATCCCGTCGGGAGGGTTGGCGGGTTGGCCTGTCAGCGGCGGGGCATATGATGCTCCGAGATGCCGAGCGAACGATAGACCGAGAGCTGGCGACGATACGTCGTAAGGGCAACGGGTTGGTGGGCTGGCTTGGGCTAAGTATTGCATTCGTGAGGGGGACCAAACAACGGACAGTAGTTGGTCGGTCGGCGAAATGGATGGGGGATAGGGCGGGCGATGGGCGAAGATCGTCAATTGCTAGGAAGGGGATTCGCTGACAGCAGCGCTGTGGATCATCAAAAGTGGTAAGAGGTACAAGCAGTCAGGGCGATGGATGCAATCCCCCGAAAAAAAAAAAAAAAAAAAAAAAAACTTTAAGTATTTGTGGCTCAAGCTAGCTTCGCTCACAGCGCGCGCCAGACAGCAACTCAAATCCCCTCCCAGCAGCAAGCAGCTCAGGCACGCATTCAGGCAGGCAGCGCAATCGATCCGGAGTCACCCTCCCATCAATCATCTGAGACCGCGACCGACTGACCGAGACCCACCCGACGAAGGTGGGGTCACCTCAAATCTCACCCCGCCAAGCCAAGCCAAGCATTGGACCGTGCCCCTCCGCTAGACAAACAGTTGCCATGACAGGGGGTCAGGATCCGCCGTTCCAGTTCCAGAACTTAAGGTGCTGCTGGGCCAGCCCCACACACAACAATGATGCACCGTACTGATGCGAGGCAAGAGACTGTTTGTTATCATCGTGCACGGATCAATCCCAGGGTCTTGTGCTGCCTCTTATTTTATTCCATCGCATCGTATCAGTACGGTGGAGGAGGGTGTAACGGTGGGGTGGGTTTCAAGATAGTCGGACAAAGAAGTGGTCGAAGGGGGAAAATGAGAATGGATGAAATTGGAAAAAAAGTTATCGGTGCTTATTTATTGCAGACACAATGCAATTGTCTCTTGCGGTAATCTTGATCCAACTTTTTGGGTTTGCAAGTCAGTTGGCGACGTCACAGTAGTTCGCTCGTTAGCAGTAATTACATAACATTACATATAAGTCCGTATATTGCCGAAACCGGCAACGCCCGTCGACAGGGTCCATCACAACGTAAACAAAGAAGTCGCGCTCACGCGTCGCTCATCCCACCCCTCCACTCAGCTCCGGCTAGAGCAGGGCCAATTTGGCAGTTCATAAGCTCGCTCTCAGGGTCTCAAGATGAGTCAATCCGCTCTTCGCTCAACTTGACCTCCCATTGAGAATGTGCAGAATAAAGATACTAAAAACCACTAAGCAAAACCGCCCGCCAGCAATACTCAAGCACAGCCAGTATCGCCAACCAGCCAAGCCCATCTCCCCTCCGTCCCTTCTTCCTTTGGAGCCTAGACCAAAACAGAAGAGCCCGAAGATGCTCCCTTCTCCTTTGCCTGCCGCCTAATGAATAAGCCAAAAGCCAGAGGATCAAGACAAGAATTTCCCTGATAGACCATTTCCCCGGAACGCCAAACAGAAAAACCCAAGAAACCCATCCATCACATCACACAGAAAGAGAAAAGCAGGATGCCGTCATGACTAAGGGTGGGTGCGAGAAAAGGGTGAAGAGATGGTGAGTTTACGACGAAGCGGCCGGCGCCTCAGCGGGCTTCTCAGCCTTCTCCGCCGCCTTCTTGGGCTCCTTCTTCTTGCCGGCAGCAGCCTTCTTTGGCGCGGCCTTCTTGCCGGCAGTCTTGGGGGCGGCCTTGGTAACGCGACCAGACTTGGTCTTGGTCAAGTTGTCCTCCTTCTTCTCAGCGGCGGCCTGTATAGTGTTAGGCGTGACTAGACAGTCTCGATAGTGATGACATCAACTCACCTTCTTCGGGGCGGCCTTCTTGGGAGCTGCCTTCTTCGTCTCCTTCTTCTCCTTGGCCTCCTTCTTCTCACCCTCCTTCTTGGGGGCGGCCTTCTTGGGGGCAGCCTTCTTCTTCTCGCCCTCCTTCTTCTCTCCCTCCTTCTTGGCAGCCTTCTTAGGAGCGGGCTGCTTCTTGGCGAGCTTGGTGCCGCCAGAGGGGCCTGTTCAAGTTAGACATGAGTCACAGAGTGCACATATGAGTTAGGAACATACCCTTGGGCTGCTCAAAGATGCCTTTCTTCACGCCGGCCTTGAGGGCCTTGTTAAACAAGGAGTCGAACATGCTGTCCGACACAGTGATGTTGTTGTTGGCCTTGACATACTTCTTCAGGGATTGCCGGCTGGAGCATGTTAGTCATTGTTGTGTCACGAGATGAGTCGCGGCCACCTATGTGGGCGAGTGAGGCTTACCTGGAGCCATTGCGATCTTTGAGCTGTGCGGGTAAAGATAACGCGTGTCAGTACATTCATTCGAGTAAAAATGCGTCAAGAGAAACGAAAAGGCGACATGGCGCCGAGTGTCGCGTCGCGTCGTGATGCCGACCGCATGGCGACACCAAAAGCGCTGATTGAGGGGGCGGGGATAATTACCGCGATAATGGCATCCGTAATCATGTCCTACGACGCGTTAGTGACTGCACATTGACACTGCGCGAAAAATTCAAGAGTCGCATACAAGATAGGTAGGATGGTTCGGCGTCTTCTTAGTCTTCTTAGACGGAGCGCTGGTGTCCTTGGTATCCTTGGTCTCCTTGGTGGCAGGAGCAGCGGCGGCGGGCGCGCTCTCACTCTTCGTCTCAGCAGCAGCCTTCTTGGGAGCCATTGCGATTGATGTTGAGATGACTGTTATTAAATGGGATAGGAGCGCGAGCTTTTTCTTGAATCAGGGCGTTGGATTGAGGATCGGATGAAAGCTGGGACCTGATCGTCTACAGCGAAACGCGAGAACTCGAGATGGGCGAGCAAAGCGGGAATGGGGGGTGGGAGGGCGTCGCGCTCGGGGGGGGGGAGGGCATGCCCCGTGTTTATATATGGGCAGCGGGGCGTCGACTCCAAGCTCGAGTGATTGCGCTGATTGTGCCCGGTACCCCGGCCCTGGGCTGGTACTTGGCCCGTGCACCCGTCCGATTTTTTGCTGGCCAGCACGCTTTTAACCCTGATTTTGTTGTGTCATTGGTACCTCTCTGCCTTTCGGGTCGGGTAGCACAGCCCGAGGGGAGCCCCCCCAGGTCCAGGGCTTTGCGTTTCCCTCTCATCACACTTTTCCGTGTGATTTCATCTCTCTGATCTCATCGCCCAACCTCACACATAGCCCGGCCGTTTCGCTGCCCGACGCACTTTGGGCCATTGTTTTGTTTCACTTGTCTTTAGTTCGACTCAAGGTAGAGCTATAGAGCTATTGTCGTCGTTACAGAAGTTTTATGTTTTTCACAACTAGAGCTCTCAAGCTTTGAATCTCTATCATCATTTCTATCTGACTGCTAGGTGTCGTCATCGCGGCCGTCCGGCGTCAGCTGACACCTCGACATCCGCGGGGCAGCATGAGCAGCTGGGATGGATGGCGCCAGCTCGGTGGACGGTATGAGGTATGAGGTGTGAGGTGTGAGGTGTGAGGTGTGAGGTGGTAAGGTGGGCGAAGTGAGTCGTTGAGGGGAAGAAAGCTCTGTTGCTCTTGCTCTCTGCGAGCATTCGGCAGCTCTGCTGCGAGCACATCTGGATCACTTGCCACTGCTACGTCTCGCGCTTTCCCTGTTTGGGCGGCACGTTAAATCGGAAACATCGAAAAACCGGCAGCGACCCTAATTTCTGATTGGCCGGGCTAACCGCAGGCCATCCACTTTGTACCTCCCGTTGTCAATCATGCGCACCCCGCGGACATCTGTCTCTCTGATCGCGGTCTGCCCTCGATCCCTCAACGTGCCCCCCCCTTTGTCCTCGTCCTCTTCTCCGTTCTCTCCCTCTCTCTCTTTTCCCGCCCCTCTCTGTGCGCTGATATCGGTGCTTTTGCCATTGCTCTTTGTCCTGCCATTTTTTGCTCAATTTTCCCGCCTCGCTCCGGCCGCACCCGACCCGGCCAAATCGCTGTCGCCCCCGGCGTGCCGACTCGTCGTCGACATGCTGCCATCGACGCGTTCTGCCCGGTCGCGATGCCATCGGCCTCCGCGACACTGTCTGGCGCATCCGCCATAGCTTCCCAATAACCCCTGCATCGCCATATCAAATTAAGTTATTCTGCTTCCCGCGTGTCGGCGCTATTTTATAAGTTCTCATTTTTGCCATAATTCTAGGTTGGTGTTGTGGTCGGCTCACGTACTTCCAAAGTCACTCCTGATGGTGTGCGGGGCCCGACCTTGCGCCGAGCTCCTTGGAGATGAAGCTATCCGCACCTCACCCAGTGTCGTGTTTCAACTACCCCAACCACGCACAATCCAGTCTCTCACAGGCATTAAAACTGTGTCAATCGTGTCAGCGTCTCACAGAGCTCTGTTTTTTCATCAATTTTTGTGCGGGTCCTCGCCAGGGGTACCGCAAATTGGGCATCGGCGTCTGCCAGCAGCCATGATGTTGCGTCGATGTGTCTGCCACCCATCCCTATGGGATTGGCCGGCCGTCCTTGTCTGAACCACGCAACGCGCCTGGCTTGCGTGTTCCTCGATTGCATGCAGACTGACCTGTTGTCAATGCCTGCTCATTCTTATCTGCTATTCGTTGCCTTGTCTGATGGGAGCGGTCTGCATTATCTCCCAATTTCCAACTGAGCGCGCAGCTGGACTGCTTGCGCCCAAGACAACCTTGACAAGCGTCGCATCCCTCACGAAAATGATGCGCTGTGCCTGCGATGACTGCAATGCAGTCGCCGACCGTTTTGCAGCGTTTCTCGAACTGTGTTGGACTTGTTCCTGCATCACTCGTGCTGCGCCGCTCACCGTAAACAATCAGCCAGCCAGAAATGTTGGGCCAATCTCCGGCTTCAATCGTTAGACGGCGCCCATACTCATCACCACACCACCGCCTTCCCCCCCCCCCCACCCACACACACCTTCTTTTATCACAAATCGCTTGAGCAGACAATTGATAAAACTTTCGTTCCCTCGCATCAAACAGCACACGGATTTCCACTTCTCAACTGAGGCCACTACTGACATTGACTACCCATCCGCTGGAAGATATTCCAATCGTCATCACGGCAGAATAAAAAATTATCATAAGCAAAGCCAACATCAACATAGTGGCAAAATGGCTGGCAACCCTACCGCCCCCAACACCGCCAGGACAACATTGTCATGTCGGGCGACCACAGCCGGGCCGTACAACCGCCGATTGCAGCCTAATCATTCTGAACACGTTTACCTCTCATTCTGTAGTATGCCACCGATATAGATCAACTGCCCAGCTGCAAGAAGCTGGATCAAGTTGTAGCGAGGGTGCATCTGTCGTAAGTCATAGCATTGTTTAAGTCACACAACTGCACAAGAACTCTCTGTCGCAGCTGTGATGCATGCTGGGCCTATGACTCAGCTTTACCCCCCGTTGTCACTATGTCGGGTTGTTGGGAATGTATCACTCTTTTGAACAGCCCCTTAGGCTGTATCGTTTTCAGACATTCTTGCATCCTCTTTGTTTTGGAGCCGAGATTTTCTTCTTGTCTTTGTTCATGCTAGATGTCCTATTTGCCAACGCCCTTACTCGATGAGCGAACATTCTCCATAACTCTCCTTCCTTATTCCCTTTTCATCGTGCTTCTACCCTTCATCACGACAGTACATCCTACCTAGACCAGAACCAACTTTCGAAATCCTGCTTCTTTTTGAGCCTAGGGAAAACAGCTGCAACTCTAAGCTCTCGTGCTTTGGTGCCACAACACTAGGCTCGGGAGTGGAAAGCGAAATACTTGAAAAGCTCTCACTCTCTAAGACATCCTACTCGAAGACCTGAAGGACACTAGTATCCAGGCCGAGCAATACTTTGGTCTTACCAACACTGGCCCCCCCCCCTGCCGTTAACACTGGTGCCTTGTTGCCAACGTCACTGGTTCCCTTGCTGTCAACAACACCAGGCCCCCCCCCCACCCACCATGAGCAATATTGACTCTCCTGCGCCCAATAACATTGGCTCTACTGCTGCCAACAACAACACCGGCTCTGCTGTCAACACCATTGGCTCCCCTGGCACTACCCTAGTGTTATTATTCAGTTCAATGGTAACATCCAGCACATTGGTTCTGAAACCGTTTTTGGTTACATTCAATCGCAGGTGACCAACTATCACCAAGCAGGTTTGTCTGAGCCTTGATATAGCTAGTTTGCGAGTAGTCGTCTGGTGGCCGATCTAGAGTTGACATCTGTTCCACGGGAGCAAAAAGATTCAGATATCCTCAGCTGGCTCTCTTCCCTGCCCGAAGGAGACTATTCGAAACAACAAAACGACTTTCTATTCCAGACACAAGAAGGCACAGGGTAGTTGTTCCTACACTCTCCTCGTGTCAGGAATGGTACAGTCCTTGTTTCCTTCATGCCTGTTTTGTTCCTATTTTTCCCTTAGGCTAATCAGTCCAACAGGCTGTCCAGAAATTCAGTAGCTCTCTTCTGTCTCGGCATACCTGGTGCCGAGAAGACTATCATTGTATCCATCGTCATCGATTGTTTGCAAAGTAACTTGAAAGACCATGACTTCAAAATCGCGTACCCACACTATATCCTCCGGCGCGTAGACGATCAAACAGTAGAGCGGCTCATTAACAACCTCGTAAAGCAACTACTCAGGAGCAAGCTTCCACCGCCATCCGCAGTCATGGATGCCTATAATCAGTACAAGAAGCAAAGACCACATCCATTGTTGGACGATCACGAGATATTCCATTCTATTGCCGCACTTTACAAGGATGGGGTCTTCGTTATTGTTGATGCTCTGGACGAGTGTCAAATGGGTGACAATGTTCGTTTCAAGTTCATTGAAGCATTACTGCGCCTTCAATCGAAGGAAAGTAATGTCAATCTCCTGGCTACATCCTGCCCTGTACCTTGATATTGTGGAAGCTTTCAATGGGCTCTCCCGCCTTGAAGTCTTAACCCCAAAGAAGGACATCGAGAGGTACATGCGCAATCAGATGTCTAATTGGTGCACTGTCTCAAAGTACCCTGAGCTTAAACATGAGATCATCAGCTACATTGTCAGTGTCGCAGATAGCATGTAAAGTCACACTATCCTATAAACCATGAGTTAATGATCCAGTTGAGTATATGTTTACCTACAAAATTAGGTTCCTGCTCGCTCACCTCTTCATAGAGTCCTCGAAGGATAAAGTACGCGCAAAGCTTATTCATAAAACACTCAACGAGCTAAAAAGCGACTCTAAGGAAAAGGAGCCGAACCTTGCCCTATCACCTGAACATATGACGACGAAATAGAGAGAATCGATCCAGACCGATAAGACAAGAAAGGCCGAACGCCGCTAAGTTGTGCTGTAGAATATGGCCACACGTGGGTTGTTATACTCTGTTATCTGATGGCCGAGTTGATTCAAACCGACGAGACAGCCAAGGCCGAACGCCGTTGAGTTGGGCTGCGTGGAATGGCGAGACCGAGGTTGTTAAAGCCTGTTATCTGGTGACCGAGTTGATCCAGACAGACAACGAAGGCAACCCGTCTCCCGGGAATTCAGCCGTTGCAAGAACGCTTCTCGACGGATGACTCAAATGATAGCTCAGAAGCTGGGTATTGGCAGTCACTGGAGTTCTCTGACGATTACATACTCAGTCGGAGAACATCAAAACGTTACAAAGCATGATCAGCCTTCCCAACCAGCAACCCCCGAGCTGTTCCTAGTAGCCCCTTGGAGTTCCCAGGGGCTTGAGTGGCAAGACGACATAACGCTCACCTTCACTTCATCGCAACTTTCCCAGATCCCTGTCTGCGCATGAACATTCTTTGCGGTCCAACCGCACGCGCGTGGCGACCAGTCTCATGGGCCTTGTCACAGCGTGAAGGCTCAACCATCGCCGGATTGGCGTTCTTCAAATTATTCGACCAAATGCCTTTATAAATTCCAGCCGATGGGGGGGGGGAATTCGTTCAATATTCTACCTTTTCATCTTGTACAGTTTGTCCTGTGATTAGCCACCTCTTCAGCTCGTCAAGACAACATTTACACCAGTAAACTCGACTTTCCGTCTCATCTCCTCATCATACGTCTTAGGGTTGGGAAACTTGAAGCTCACAATCGAAGACAAAAATCCGATATAAGAAAAAAAAAGCCATTCTCGTATCCGCAGAACACGCATTACAATGCCTCCTCCTTTGCATCCACAGTCCGACTCAGAAGCTGGCTCTCAGTACGAGGATGACTCCGACTCCGAGTCTGTTCAGACCATTTCGAATATGCCAACAGGCTCCCAGGTGGAAACGAGCAATTCCAGCCAAACATAGAACCGGCCTGGGGGTGCCAAGAGGGAAGGATCTCCTAGTGGTGATAATGGCTGTTACCCAGCAAAGATTTCTTGGACAGAGTCCAATAGTTCGGAGTAAGAAAGAAGATGAAGGCAAAGGGGGGGATGAAGATGTGGTTGACGACGAAGATGACCAGCCGGCTCGGACAGGATATGTGAAGCAGAAATTCACCGTCCCAGAAGAATCACCCCTGGCTTATACATCATCAACCTTCCCACGCTTCCCAAAAAGTGAGTTTCCTTCAAACTCACTCAGTCATGAGTACCTAGGCGCTGACTCCCCGCAGCCGCCATCGAATCTTACCACCAAATTTTCCCCAACTCCCACCCGAACCGCGGCCAATCCAACACGCCCTCCGCCCGGTAAAACGTCTCCCCATCCTCGTCTAGGACAAATCCTTCAACGATGCTCATCTACAAAATATCTTTTCCTTACTCATGCAAACCTCGGGTGGCCTCATGCCTGCGGATAAACGCTGTGATCGCTGCCTTATAAGGGTCGGACACCATTTACACGGAGTGTGTGCGCGTGCAAGATGATGGGCACACTCTTAAGGGCACGGGGGGAGCGTGCGCCAATTGTTGGTACTACAGGCAGGCATGGAAGTGTTCGTCTCGGAATCCCGCCGTCGGGGGTGAGAGTGTCAAGGTTATGCCAGCGCCGATGTTTAAGCCTGCCGGGCATAGGGATCGGGCAGCCTTCTGGGATCGGGCAGACGGATATGACGGCGTCGGAGACTCCGACAGCACCCGAGACGGTGACCAAGCCCGTGCCGGCGTCGTTGAATCCTAGTTATGTTGCTGCGCTGGCGGCGGGGGGGAAGATACAAATGAGTAGGGCAACGCTAACGACATCCGTACCAGCAACACCAGCCCATCAAGACCTCTGTGTTGTCACAGCAGGAAACGGTGCACACCGTTCAGCTACGACAACAGCTGCCCCGGTTCGGACACAACCGAACGCTCCTAAGGGAGGGGGATTTTCAGTGGACGAGAGAATCTCGGCGTGGCAGAAGAACATGACGATGCGGTTGCGGGCGATGAATAAGGTGTTAATAGAAAAGCTTGAAGACGTTAGAGAAGGCAAAGAGCTGACAGGCCGGTCCACGTTAACCGTGGGAATTAGTGCGGTACGTCCAGTCCTCAGACACATGACCAGCCCCCTTGCCCCTGTTCCTCCGTGCTCCTATGCTAGGGCAATATTCGTCACGAAGTATCTATCTCTTCATGCTTCTAAGGTCTGGCGTTCCAATAGCCTAAATGCTGAGAAATGTAGATATTTCCGGGTCTTGACAGGCTTGCCCTTCGTTGCGGCTTTGGGCAGGATAGGTCAACTTAACAATTGTCAATTTATCACTTGAGAAAAGATCTGGAAAACCGGTCGAGCCGTTATATTCTCATCTAGCTGCATAGAGTGCCTAATACTAACGAGCGACTGGGGAGGGCCCACTTCAACTCTCAGCTTCTCAAATTCGACTCGCTGATGAGTCGCTATCTCCGTCGGTGTGACACCTGTCAAGTGCCCCTTAACGCCACACCAACACTCAACCCATCCGATATCGTATCTAATAACCGAATGATGTATAGGACCGGCCAGCGGCACTGTAATGTAGTCAGGACGTGGAAGACAACGTCGGAGTCAAGGGCCCGCCCTCTCCGAACGACTCACGGGCCATCAAGGACGGATTTTCTTCGAAGAGGAGGCGCTGCTGCCTGCAGCACTAACCTTTGCGCTCCCAGACGCTGCGCCCTTGCTGGCTTCGGGCGGAATCTTCTTCGCGAGAGCAGCTGAGCCTGAAGCACCGTTGGCCACTGGAGACAGAGGTTTTGCCTTGGCGCTGCCAGGCGAGTGAGACGGCGCAAGCTTCAAGTTTGCGAGCCCAGCAGCGAGGTCATTGCTAGCACCAGGCTTTTTCGTAGCTTTCGTGGCAGTAACTTTGTTTGTGGCTGCAGGCACAACGGCCTTGTCGGGGACGAGTCGCCCTCCTCGGCCACCTTGATTGTTGCTGCTGCCACGTTGGGAATTGCTGTATCCTCCTGGGGTACCAGCGCCCCCATACTCTCCGCCCATGCCTGTCTTCAGGTAGCTCGCCCCGATGTTTGACAGCTGGCCGCTTTGTATGCCTGGCGTGTAGTCGTAAGAACCGCCCCCATAGCTGCCAGAACCTGGAGTAGCATCGCGCCCACCGGAAGACGTGCTTATGAAACCTGGAATCGGATCAGGAATCGTACCAACAAGTTTGCCATCCACAAATACTTTGCCATTGGGACTCCGTGTGGCATAAATGGTCTCCAAAGGCCACGGTGCGGCACCCATGCATGTGCCCAGTGTTTTCTCTCGCTCTATCACTCTCACACTGGCCTCATGTTTGTTTCCGAGCGTCCTCACAAAATATTCGACCCTCTGGTTTTGATCTGCAATTATTTGGGTCCACATTCGCTTCTGCTCTGCAATTTGCTGTTTGATTGATTGATCGACTGGTTGTCCGGATGTCATTGCAGCGCCTGGTTCCAACTGTGCATCCGGGACGCAATTATAGAGAGAGCGAGATGGAAGACTGGCAACAATGGCTGTTGGGATGATTCGAGAGTTTGCTAGTTGTCTTTCGAAATCTTCCAACTTATTTAGCTTCAAAATGTCGTTGGCTGAGAAATGAGCCAGTACTTTGTTCGTTCCATCTGGTGCTGGCTTGCCATATGCAATAATACCAACGCAGGTAAACAGCGCCATCGTGTAGATATCCTGGTTCTGTTTAGCCGATTTCACCTTATTAATATTGACGAAGACCACACTCTCAGATTCATTAGGTGCACGATGTGGTACACCTGGTGTTGAGCCTGTTGAAGCCATGTTCAGACCGAAAGCGAATATCAATCTGCGCCGTCGTGTCTCCAATTATACCGCGAACGTGAATATGGTAGGTGTAAGACTTTGTTGTGCAACTGGAACCACAAAATTTCTTAATCCTCTCTGTATTCAAATTATTGATGCTGCCACAGCATTCTTTTGATGAATGGGAGATCTGCATTATATAGTCCAGAGACTCTCTACATCAAGATCCTAGGTACCTATTCTGCTGAAAGATTTTCAAGTGTCATTACACTATGAACCTGTCATCCTCCATATCCTTGACGGCTGAAAGTGAGATGATGGTGTTTCAGCATCGGGTCTAACACGGTTGCTGAGCATTATCATGAAACCATCGAAAGCGGCCTCGGGAATGGTCGTTTTCTTCGCCAATATCGTCTTTGGTTCAGCAACGATGACATCTTGAATTGATCCCACTACTGTAGGATGCCATGGGCAACCCGGGTGGTGTTTATTGGCTAACCTTCAAACGTCAGCTGAGCAAGCATAGGGCGTAGGCGGCGGGTGGGTACATCAGTGGTTGAGTGCCACCCTGTCACACATTGGTCCAGATCCTTCGACCTGTTGGCCATGGTCGTCCGGTTGTCCAAGACCATGTAAAGGAGGTGGCCTTGATTAATCAGGCCATCTGAAATGCCGACTTGTTGGCCATCTTAGTGCCAGTCCTGATGTCATTCTTCCATAGCTAGTGAGTGCAGAGAATTGCTCATTATCAACATCGACTGACACCTCTAGAGTATAGTTCATGAGCTTCAATTGTTGGCCTTTGAGAAAATGGTTGTCTGATCGACACAACTCCTAAAGCCACCACCAGCTCAGACCAGTGTAAGCCTAAAGTGAGCGGCCTGGTACAACACTTGGCTAACAGACCCTTATCCCTATCACCAAAGATGCAACTTACGCAGTCTGGGGTTGACCCATTAATCAACCTAACCGCATTTAAGGCCAGTTAACTTCAGTAACCTACACGAACTGTCGGCATTGAACCAGGCTGTTGCTTTGCGGGCGCCGGCTCAAGGATTAGCACCGAGTATCGGATTCGCACTGGCAACAAGTAACAACGATTGATGGAACTATATAATTGAACCATAACACAATTCCTGACAGGGACTTTGAACAATCCGCCTTATTTCCATTCCATCTGCCTAAGTTGAGTATATCATGGGTCTCTAAGCGAAGGTAGGACAGAGATCTTTGCGGGGTTGGATCTTAGCGAGACTGGCCTGCCGATGCAACTTGCCTCGTTTACCGCTCGTCTTCTTACTCCCATGAGGAGAGGAATCTTTTGTTGTCATTTGTGGGAGGTCTTACAGAACTGTATTGAGGAAAACTATATCGAGAAAAACAATTAGTTTTGAGTAGCACACGTGGATGACCTGACTTCCCCGCTGTGGTCTTCCTGACTGTTGTTGCCAAAGCCTGGTACTGAATCGCTTCTAGAGGTGAGAGATGGCGACATGTGCATAGCCAAAGCACTGCAATTGTTAGGGATCTTGAGCCAGGGGAAGGCATTTGCCCAGACTCTACCCCCGGGGCTAGCTGTTGCATGAAAAGTGTTGTGTGACCACGCTTCAGTGAACTGTTTAGTTCTATCCCGCATTCACATATCAAACCCATATCCATTGGGGACCGGGGAAGCCCTTCTCAGCTTATTGACAAATATTTCAAGATGAGTATTTGCCTTAACTAATGACCGTTTGTGAGTTTTTTTTTCTTCGCTTGTCAAGGAACCCGATCATCACAGCACTGGAGAAATAGGAAGGTTTTTCGGAGACGGGATCCTTGAGTGCCAAAATCTCCTCCTTTAACACCTCATCAGGCTTCACGTCAGATATGTTGAGCTTTGAGTCCTGTTAGCTGCAAGTGACCACGGTGTGGTCACCGCTGACCCCTACCTCGGTCAGCCCCGGCTCCACTAAGGTCAGGTGCACGATTGACCTTTTATAAGAGCCATGCTCATCCGCCCTCGCGCGTGTGTAGTTTAGAAGGCAGAGCGTAGTTATTCTGCAGCACCTCATTGTGCTTGACAGATCCTCAAGGCCGCGTGTTCTGCAGGGCAATGACCAAGTAAATAATCCTATCCCCATTACATCTTTTTTATACATCCAACAAGTTCGGTAGACTGAGGAGCTATCCCCCAAACCTTGAGGTCATGCTCTCGAATAAGGTACACAAAGCTTGGGAAAATACCTGGAGTAAAAAGCCATATTGCAATGATCTGTGGTTGGTGTGATCCAAGAAGTGTTAGAATCATAGAAGTCGGGAAAAGGGCCAGGTAGCAATAAATGGCCTAGGCTGCTGATGCTCAACCTTGCATGAAATTGCCACTGATGTCCCCGTGTTTGTTCCTGCGGCCGTAGCGGAAACATCAGCCAATGGAAGGCTGAAAAAGCCCCACCTGCCTACTGTAAGCCTGCCAGGCACCCAATGTTCCTTGAGACTGCAGCTTGAAGCATACTCGATGTGATATGTCTATATATTATGTGCTCAAGCACTTGACCAGTGTTTGTGTGAGAATACCAAGGCTCGACCTCTCCCCAAAACAAATATCTCTCCTCAAAAAAAAAAAGAACAAAAAAGAACAGAAAAAAAATGACACCGCGTCCCCTTTTCTTAGACAGCATCGATGGTGTGGAGCAACATGTTACCATTCCCGACTGGAACCAGCCTGGGAAGATGCGGACAGTCCCCATCAAGCTTTTCAACAACGCGTACCTCAAATATGAGAGCGTCAACGGCCTACCATTTGCATCCTGGCCACAGTTCTCCTCTCTACCCACAGAGTTACGCATCAAGATATGGCGTTCAACCCTCGAACGGTACCGCATGATTGATTTGGTAATATATCCAGCCATCCAGGAGCCAGAGGATTTCGACGCAGCCTCAGACACACGCTCTTATACAAAGCGAAATGAACTAGGTCGTATCATCAGCGGTGACGGCTATTGGTTGCGCCTAGGTTATGGTCAACACCCTACGGTGCCCAGTCCTCTTTTTGCCGTCAATCACGAAGCTCGGGAGGTGGCACTTTCGTTTTACCGTGTGCGCCTTCCACTTCCTCACCCAGACGGGGTTGACATCCTGTACTTAAACCCCGACTACGATATAATTTACTTGCAACAAGACTGGTCAGGGCCTCCTTTGTCTAAAACCCAGCATTACCGGCTATTCGTTGCCTTTCTACACGATGTCAAGGCTTATGATCCTCTGGATCAGGGGTAAGATCTCCCAAGTTTCGGACACAAGTGATTGGGTTACAGATCAAGCTGATTTCAATCAATAGCATTGCCCATCTTGCTCTCAAAGAACACCATTGGCACTTCTTTCCTGGTTATCATTTTGAAAAAGACCCAGCGACTGATCAGGAAGTGCCAGTGTCCTGCCCTGCTAGCTTGACTCCTGATAAACTTCATCCTATTGCGGCAGCTTCTTTTCGAGATATCCTACTAAACCATCTCCGGTCCTTGTTCTTTGTTGTGAGGTTTTACTATCACTTCAGGGGGTGGACCGAGTTGATGACGCGGCTAAGCCCGACATCGCTCCATTTTGCCCATACTTACCCTGTCCGAGTCGTCCGCTCGGGATCCCCAACTGGGGGATTTCGTTGGTTTGAGGCTGATCCAAGACCAGGAGTTGAACATGATCTCACCCAAGTATTTTTCCACCACAACCCAGCCGGATATGCCGTTGACTGGAAGAATATCGAGCGAGCCTTTGGCATTGAGGAACGAGCCAAACGACAGAGTTTCGATTTCTACATATGTCCTTCCGTTGATTGGACTGATGCCAGTTCGCTACGGATAAGAAACTTTACCCCGGGATCGCGGGAAGAACTGGCCTATCTACTTGCTGAAGACAAGGACCATTGGAAAGGCGCGATGTCATTTTGGAGGGAAACAATGTTTAAGGGAGTTGGTCCACCTGATCATGGATGTATAATTGATGAAGAAACTTTCGCCATGATGGAACGGTTGCCGAGCACAGCTGTCGGGTGGTGGGTGTTCAGGCCGGATGCATTCACGCAACCGGTCACCTGGCACTCCGTCGCAGCGATATATCGTAACTTATCCGCTTGGCCGGGTTTAATCATGTTCGAGCTCTGAATTTTTTTTGTCGGCAACAGGAAGGGATGTGCCACTTAGAAAAACACATGAGGAAAGACATCAAGACTTGTTACTGGTCCCTAAAGAGTTCGCCGCCAGATTCACTCGAACCAGATGACAGTCTTTTCCGGGGTATCCATCCCACTTTGGAAAGCGCAGCAGTACAATCATCACTACATCCAGGCGGGCAGAGCTATGCTGATGCTAAACTACCTGCTATCGGCTGGAACCGACCATCACCAAGCGGTCTACCGACAAGATCGAGCAGCACAACGCAAACGCCTGGCTGCTCAACACCGGCTGAGTCTGCAAGCGCTGCCCGCTCAAGTCCACTCGTGCCATCCTTGACGCCATCCACTCGGGCGAGCTGGCCAAGGTCGAGCACGAGACCTATGACTTCTTCAACCTCCAGGTGCCCAAGACTTGGCCTGGTGTGCCCTTGGAACTACTCAACCCCAAGAATGCCTGGACTACTGGTGCCCAGAGCTTCGAGACTGAGGTCTGGAAGCTCGGCAAGCTGTTCCTGGAGAACTTCAAAAAATTATGAGAGCGAGGCTACTGAGAATGTCAAGAGGGCCGCACCGGTTGTGTAAAACAAAGAGGGGTTGAGCTTGAGGTTGACAGGTGGTGGAATAGACTGGGTTCTTTTGCTCTTTTTTTTTCTGTATCCTTGTCTGGTTTGCCGTTCAACTAAGCATTGGGATACCGGCACTATTTTTCCTTTTCCCCTCTTCTCTGAGATATAATATGGGGAAACTATATACAATTGGAATGTATGGCTCAACACCTGTAGTTCGGATTTTTGGAACTCTGGGTAGTATCATCGCTTGGGTTGAAGGCAGAAAAAATTGGCTATATGTGGCCAAGCTTTTGAGTTGTTCGAGACTCGCAGCTAGTAGATGAGCTGAATTGATGAGCTTGTGCGATAGCATTTATGGTCCTGGTTTGTGATGCACTTCTGTGTTCCCTGCTCCTGCCTTTGGCCTGTTTGAGACAGTCGCATCCGTCTTCTGTTCGTTAAACCACATACATCTTACTACAATAGGTTTTCGGCTCTGAGGTTTTTGAAAGAACGGAGCTAACGGGAACACATGGCTGGATCATACGAGACTAACATACCCCTTTATTTTACTTCCTATTTTTCCTTTGAGGTCTGCCCTATCCAAGCACTATACAGGATTTTCTTTGTTATTCTTTTCTTCTTCTTTTTCCTCTCTTTCTCTTTCTTTCTTTCCTTTTCTCTTTTCTCATTTGAGCAAATGTTTATAAGATTGTGATCTCATGCTCCAGATGGCCTGAAAGCTGGATGTCTTGTTAACGAGACATGGCCATTGCAGTGTCTGGAGATCAATTGCTGTCATTCAGAGCCTTGAAACCCCTGCTGCTAGCGACTAATCCTTGAAACTGCCCACACAGCTGCAGAAATGCCGCAACTGGGCGTGCTCGAACACCAACAATGTGATGACAAGCCATCCACAACATAACCCCGTTTTGCAGGTTGGGCGCATCCATAACATCTTTCTCAAAACGTCAGCTCTTTGGATTGGAGCAAGTCTGAGAGGCAAATCCCCGCATTTCCCCCAGTATGCTCTGGGCACAGTCCTGCAGAAGAGTTGGACAAATCAAGACGTTTGCACAATCCATGCAAGCAGCAGCCTTCAAGCCCCGCCCTATCTCTGGGCATCCGCTAACAAAAGTGAAGATTATAGAGGAGACTTTGCAGGCATAGATGTAGTTTTTTTGATGAGAACATGAAACATGCACCTTAAATGTAACAGCATGCATAAGGGGTGTTCAAGAAAAGCTAAACATTTTCGTACGTTAAGTTTGAAGCGCAAGCAGTTCAAGTGAGGCCCAGTGCCCCTCCAAACTAGGCACCCCGCATAGTGGGGCAGAAGCCCGCTTCAGCAGGCACACAACCGTATCACATCCTGATATCGCAGAGGTGATAATCAGATTGTGGTTATACTTGACCGTGATCCAGCTCTCGGCATAGGTGCAGTAGAACGAGGTGAGAGGAGGCTTCCACTTGCCAGGGGTCTTGTTGCTCTTGGACTGGTTGCCGCTATCAGTAGCAGCTCAGAGCTGTGGGCTGTTAATGTCGTTGGCAAACGATGTCCGCTTCGAGGATAACCTGGTGTTGGCGCCAAACTGTACATGCGATAACTATCAGGGTCTAAGCGGGACACATCACGACCATCACATTTTTTAAGTTTTGAGAGACCTACAGTCCAAGCATTCTTCAGGGGCACCATATGATCGATATTGACATCAGAGGCTGCAGTCAAGGCCGCACCATCATACAGGCTGTATCAGGTGCCAGAAATAGCCTGGCAGGCCAAGTTCGCCACGACATTGGTGCCATCGTGCTTGAGCATATTCTCGCTGAGTCGAGAGTTAGTGACGAATCAAAGATTGGAGAGCAGGACCCTTGAGCTTGGCATTTGCGACCCAGATAGGCGAAGTGTAGCAAACACAACCACAAGTGGCGCTCATCGCTTTTAAGACAGTTGGAGCTGAGCAACGAGCAAATATGCGTAAGGCTGAAGTAAAGTGGAGCATTTACTTGATTGGCCCCACCACCTTGCTTTCAGCCTTGCGCCATGCAAGTCTCCAATTGCGGGTTTGAGCTTTTTGCATGTTCACTCTTACCACCATCATTCTGCAACATGCTACCATCGTCGGCCCAATTATTCCCGCAACAAAGGTGACATACCGAGTATTCCAGGTACTGCTAACAGTGTTCCAGTGGGGGAATAAATTACGGTTGTAATTCCCGTCGTCGTACGAAGTGGCAACAGTTAGAGAGTTGAGATAGGTTTGAGCAGCCGACTTGGTTGGGATACATGGATGTGTGCTGTTACTCTGCCAACCAGTAATCCCTAATAGATGAGAAGGAAAAAAAAGGAAAGAATGACAGAAGGAAATGGTGAAAGTTAGCCTGGTCTCCACGTACAGAAGTCGGCTGCGGCGCAGGGGCGGCCGAAACAGCAGCGGCTGACAGAGAGAGAACCACGACAAACTCCATCTTGAAAGAAACGGCAGAAGCTGCTTAACTATCTTGTCCATTTTGGATCTGAGGCAAGGCTTTGAGGTCCTGGGCAACAGTAACATCTCGATGATATCGCGGATGACCTGCGCTCATTTAAACACCTTCAACAACGGGCTTGAATAACTTTCGTTCCCTTTCCCCCTCCGCACACGGCGTATACACATTGCAACGACAATGCCGAACGCTGCAAAATCGAAGACGACTTGGGAGTAGTCGCTTTCGCCTCGCACTGAATACGTCGTCCCCCTAATCATTAACGGCTCATTCCTCATCAGTGTCGCCTGCGGTAGCAGACACAGGCACACGTGCGATCGTGCCTCCATCACAACGCAACCCTACGGTGAGAGACAGCTGTTACGACCAGGATGGTAGCCAATTAGGAGGCTGGAAAACTATCAGCGCCAAGGAAATACTGATGATAATCGGGCTAAACATTTGTTGATCATTGAGGAAGTGCTCAGTGATAACTTACATGCCAGGGCAAGGCATATCAACAACCCTCGAATATAGATAGATAATATATAGGATCGCTCATCCCCAGAGCCACGATGAAGCCTCCTCAGTCAGCAATAGAAGCAGTGGTCAACCAACAAACTGGTAACCGCAGGAAACCATATATACTCTACTGTGTGAGGACCCCAGTTTCACAGGTTTTACAACCTGTTTGCTACCTTCGAACCCACCTCAGGAGGTTACGGAATCGTCACTTTTTTTTATACAGTGAGAGAATGTTCCAGCACGCATGGTTCTCGAAGAACTTAGTTCGGGAAGAGCTGAGAATAGAAGTGTTTGGTGTTCTCTACACCAACAGACAGCTGTCTTGGTTTATGTGCAAGCTCCATGCTTGCTGGCTCCTGCTGCCGAGACGGGGATGTGGATGTATTTCTCAGCCAAATTCCTAGGCGGGTCCAAACAAATGGGCGTCAAAATACTGGAATTGCTTATAATTACCCTAGGCTCGCAGCAGGCTAGTCACAGTTAAGCCATAAGTCCCGGTCCATACCCAAGGACCGTTCCCAGTTTGTTAGCGCCTTGCAGGATTCCCTTCCAAAAGGGGTACTCGCAGGTGTTTCTCCCAGCTTTGATCCTGCAAGACTCTGGCTTGGCAAGTTCCATCACTGCGAACCCTCCCTAGGAGCGAGGAACGTAGTGATAAGCAGATTCCCCAGCTCAAATGAAAGTGTGCAGCGCCGAGCACTTCACCGAAGGAAAGGCTTGCTGCTGGCAAGACCTCCGACAATCTCCTGTTCAGAAGTTCCTCGCAAGGCTTCGCGCTCGGCAATTGGGCGCGAGCTTCTTTAGCAACTGTCGGCTCCAGGATAGATACTAAGCCTTTATTTAGGTGAGGATTCAGGCAGTCCCCCTTGGTGTTGCGCAGGCGGCTCGACAGGAAAACACAACCACAGAGACATGCTAAGTTCAATTTGACGCCCTCTCGCTCAGCTGTGTGTAAAGTTTTTTTTTTTTCTCAGCCGTAGCATGGAATATCGTATGGTCAAAGAGTCCTTGCATATATTAACGACTTGGACAAGCTGGGCTGCACGTACATCTGTTGCACCTCGTACACATAATACCTAATGGTGGATTGGGAATGAACCGCGCCACTTAAGAGCAAGCACCAAGGCACCCTCCGTTTCGGAACTGTTTGGCCATTCCAATGTTAAAGGACGTGATAGTATGGTATCGACTCATTACACTTGAGCCAGAAGCATATACAACGTAGCCGCGCATAGCTCTTCTAGAGATAGGTATATGCGTGGAGATGATGCATCATTGTATCACTGCATTAAACTGTAGTTGTGCCCAACACGATGCATTTCTCGGATGTCATTGATCTTGTAGGACCTGTCTCAGTCACTCTCCGGTCTCAAACGAGAGCTCCGAAGCTCGGGATCTTATTCTATAACATGTCGTAAGAAATTTTTATGCTATGATCAACTGGAGTCGATTGTGCTATCCGGCTTCCCAAGTCAAGCTCTGAACAACAAACACTAAGTCTCCTGAACCCTGTTTTCTTTTCAATCTTCCAGGTGTTCATTACAATGTTAGACACATACAATAGCCATCTTACCATTTGATCAAACGCAAAGGAGCACCTCTTTCCAAGAACAAAAAAAACTTAGATCTCGGACTGGTAGTTCAAACAATTCATATTGGAGAAAAACACACCAAAAAAAAACGACCGGAAAACTTGGGTAATTGACCAAATCAACATATCTCATTCATGCTACCATATGTATCATCTCCCTCTGTATCTTCTTTATCTCCATCACCCCGTGATAATGCTAATGAACTCTGCCATATGCTCCTAACTCTTTTTTAACCCACACCCCTAACCTCTTCCGTAGGTACATGATGACAACAAATAAGTGAACAAACTAAATCCCACAGATAAAAAAAAAAAATCCTGAACGCCTAGCCCAATCCCAAACATATTGAGATATTCCCGTAACGCCTACGCTGTGCGATGTAGTTGGTGTGATGTTGTTATGCGATGTGTGCCGTAATCAACAAGGGAGATGACAGAAATTTTCCCCATCTCCTCTCTGTTTCCTCCCCTGGCCACACTATTCCATCCATGCCTCTCTATCTCTATGGGACACCCCCCCCCTTCCCAAGATCCTGTACCAACCCCTCTTAACCAGTCAACAAAGAACTAACTCACCCACAAAAATTCTTATTCAACGCCCCAATAGCCCTAACATCCTCTAACGTCTGTCCCGCTCCCGTCACCCCATTCACTGCACCCACCGTCCCGACCGCAGGCTGCAATGTCGCCGGCAAAGGCGGCACCAACGTCGGGGCAGGCTCTAACGCCCTCGGCGACGTCCCCGTCGTATTGGTGTATGTATACCCCTGTGATGATGTCGGTGGAGCCGATGTCGTGGGCGCAGAGAACGGGTTCGCGCTAGCTAGTTCTGTCGACGACGGTGTCGTCGCGCTTGCGGAGGTCGACGTTGTGGAAGGATCGTGCAGGAGCAGAGCAGAAAGGCTGGCTTTGTTGGTGTTGGTGTTGGCTGTTGTTGGGGTGCGGTCACTCCTCGAGCTGTCAGAGACGCCGCTGCGGGGCTGGGCTGGGGGTGATTGCGAAAGCTCGCGGACGCGTGGGCTTGTGGTGATGAGAGGGGGGGGAGGGGGCGGCGGGTGATGAGAGGTGCCGTTGGTTTGAGTGCGGGGAATGGGGAGGGGTGGGAGGGTGGTTGGGACGGTCGAGCGCGAAGGGCTGGTGCTATACTCGAAGCGGGCTTCGATCCGGACCGCCTCGCGAGCTTGGGCTTGTAATTGCTGTGCTCGGGGCGAGTCGAGCAGGGATGGACGGGGCGGGGGCAGAGTCGTCTGTGATGAGTGATGCTGGCTCTGCGGATATGGCTCGGGTAGGGTGACCTTCGACTGTGGTGGCGGCGGAGGAGGAGGAGGAGGAGGAAGTTGCGGTGTCTGATGAGGAGGGGGTAATGCTAACGGCGGCCGGTCATACGGTGAGCTGTGATGAGGGGGTTGAGCGTGCGGATGCGAATAGCTCGGATGAATTGGATAGGGTAAGTGATGCGGCGGCGGTTGCGGGTAAGGATGTTGGCCGTGGCCATAGGGAGGTGTGCTGATCGGCGACGGGGGCCAATGAGGGTAGTTAACGTGATACGGGGGAGGAGGATAATGATGGGGATACGGCGGCGGCGGCTGCATCGGCGCTCTCGTCAAAGCAGGTAACGGCGTGTCGTTTAGGCTCGATTCGGGATACATGCCCTTGGCTGGAATGATGTGTCGGAGGGCTGGATCTGTGCTGGGCTGCGGCAGGTCTGTTGAACCCCTCGAGTAGTAGGCAATCAGATGGAGATGCTGACCCTGGGAGGTGGTGATGCTGAAGGATTGCTTCATAAGCCCGTCAGCCTTATACCGGTATCCGTCTGGCTCCCCATCGTCCCTGTCCTCGTCGCTCCCCCTTCCTGACTCTGGCGTCTTCCCGGCTCCTCTCCTGCTGCTGCCGAAGCCAGAACCCCTTTTGCCCTCCATCTCACGATATGTCAAGAAGCTGCCCGACACGCGGCTAGCGCTCCATGACTTGCCATCCGTCCATCTCCTCATGCCCGCCTCGCGTTCGTCCCACACAAACACTGATCCCGACCGAATCGCCTGGCGCTCCTTCTCGGAGAGTCGCCGTTGTACTCGTGGCAGAACGCCCTGCCGGCAGGCTTCGAAGAGCTTGATGGCATCGACGGGTGTCCTGACGATGCCGTAGTAGGTTTCCATCATCGTCCGGCCATGAGTACCGGATTGATATGTTAGGCTATCCCCCATAGTGGTGTGTAAACTGTTATGTTTCGTACAACCCTCCTTTTTCTCGGTAGTTCGAGAACTGCTACACCATTCAGGCCAACACGCTGTGGGCCTGATGAGTGACAGTAGTAGTGATCAGATCAAGAGGAGCCTCGGGATGTAGACGAGGCAAATAAGAACCTGCGCACTTGAGTCAGACCCTGTTCTTGGACCCATGAAAAAACGGAAGACTGATCATGAACTGCATGAGGGAGATCCAGTAGATCAAGGACATGGTTCTGGGGGAGAGGGAAGTTGACAGCCTTGGCACCCCATTAAAAACATCTTGCAGAACAGCCAGATCTCGACGACAGGCTCACTTCCATCGCCCATGCATTCCTCTCAACCCCAACTGCATACCTACGGCCCCGCCGGCACACGCAGACTGCCCTCTCGCCCGAATCGAAAGCAGACATGTTTGCGAGACGCAAAGGGTCACAGCACGGATGCTGTGGAGCCGTCTGATGCGGCATCCTGAGACCAAAGCGTGAAGCGGGCGCTGGCTGCTGCTGCTGTTGCGCTGGTTTTCTTTCTCCTTTTCTGGTCTTTCCCGGTGACATTCCCACGGCGCACTCACAGCCACGTTGTATATCCACTGGGACACGACATGGTAAGGCCAAGTGGAGGTGAGTTTGTGCCTTGGCCGGAAGGATCGGAGATCGGTGATTTGCGCAACTGCTGGGCTCTCCCCCACTCGGGACTGAGGATCTGAAACTGTTCGACGGTGCTCTCATGCCGTGGTGGTTGACGTCGTGGTCAACTGTCTGCGGGTATGCGATGTGCGGGGAACACGAGTGTGTGTATAGGTTATGGTGTTGAGTGGTGATTTGAGGGGTCATGACGGGAAAGGATTGATGTACACATACCTAAGAGTTCCTGTATGAGGAAGATACCGAGCAGTAGTTCTCTGCTGGATCTGCAGCCTTTTTCAACGCAACGACGTCGTCTCGGAAGATGCAAGCTGTGGACTAGAAAGCTCCAAGTCGATAGAAAGCAGTCCTATGTTTTTTTTTTTTTTGTTCTGGCCGTCCTCAGAGAGAGCTGTAGGGTGGTCGAGGTTGGCGGCTGCCTCGTGGTACAATGATTGAATTGCTGAATGTGACCTCGCGATGCGACCCGTCCCGATGTGGTCGAGGTCCAACTGGGTTGTCTAAAACCCCGGATCAAAAAGGTTGGTTTGGCGGCCTGGAGGCTGGCTTGTTGGCTCAAGGCTCGCTGGCTCGCTGCTGGCTCGTTGTTGTGCTGCTCACTGGTGTTGCGTTGCTTAGTGCGTCCCCTACGGATCTGCCCGCTCATGCAGTCTAAGTCGTCCGAGGTGTATGCGGCAGAAGACGTGAGGTCGAGATTTAAAGGATTGAGGTTAAAGTTTGGCCGAAAAGGTAGAAAAATGCGATACAAGTTCACCCAGACCTGGAATTAAGGCAAACAGCTGGCCAGTCGCTGCCAGTCTCAACCACCGGGCACCCGCTGGCAGCCACAGCTCCCACTGGAAATCCACAGCCAACCCACTGGCGCCCACACCCATCGGAGTCAGCACTCAGCAAAATCCACACACCCTCTCCTGCTGGTTCGAGGCCAAGACTCCAAGAGAGGACCACGGTTCGTGGCTGGTTAGGTGGGGATCGGCTGCGGGTCGATGACGATGCACTCCATCAAAAAGAGCCAGAAAAAAGGGCGCCAAGCATTCCCATGGCATGTCTTCGCGTGTATTGTGTCTCGGGATGTGGGAGACTAAGCTAAAGTTCGGCCAGGCCTGCGCGCAGGGATCCACCAGGGGTGTGTCTACCTTTCCCATTGCCTGTCGTGTTGAGCGACCGACCTCAGCTGCCGCTCAGCGGGAGCACCTGCACTGTGCCCTGAAACGGTAATTTACATTACATAATCAGTAATTACATGTTACACAGGCGTACCGGCTGTACGGCTGTCCTTCGCCTCATCACTTTGTGCCACAGAGTGCGCAGCATGCAATCTCACTGCCGGCATGATATTTGTGAGGATCGGCATTGTTTTTCTGCCATCGCTTCGTGTTTAAGTGTCCACTTCCCAGATACAAACGCTCCACGCAAATCGCGAGCCCGACAACCGACCATCGCTGCAGCCTTCACGCCCTTTCGCTCGCCGTTCACACTTGCCGGCCCCAAACGATATGCCAGTGGGGCAATGAGCCCCAGCCGAGCTCTGTTGGTGCAAGGGTTGCCAGTATAACGCAGTGGAGTCGACGAACAATTGCGACAACCCCCCGATTGTGCCAATCTGGTAGGGGAGGGGTGAGAGCATCAGATCTTCGGCCGGTTCGGCTTTCGTCTGAAACGTCGTCCAGGTTGTTCTCACTAGATGCTAGATCCTATCTCGACGGCATAATGGGCCGTTTGTATACTTGATGAGACTAGCAGACAGTCGAACCCGGGCGAGGCAAGGGGGGAAATTTTGGGGGAAAGGGGGGGGGGGTTGGGGGGGGGGAAGGAAGGGGAAGAAATCACGTCCAGGTCGACTGATGGAAGGATGGCTGGATGGTCAGTCAGAAGGAGGGGGGGATGATGGATCGATTCCCGACGGAGATTCCATTGCCTGGGCCGATCTGCTCCTTTTTCGCCTGCCGACGGCAGCAGGGAAAAATGACCCAAAAACCTGGCCCAGGCAGCCAAGCAGCTGGTTCGCTGGTCCCCAAAAAAGCCCCTTAAACGCACACTAGCTTCACCTTGTTCGCGACTCCACCAACTGTCGTAAGCCCGCTGATCCGTCAGACGGCTACATAACATTTTGGGATAAAAAGACCTTTTTGGTTGATCGCAGAGCCTGATTGAAGTGGGCTTCTGGCTGCCTGTTTGATGACGGAGATATTTGTGAGACGAGTCAAACTGCAACACAGAATATGTCTTGTTCATATGGCCTGCCTCAGCCGGAGGTTTGAGATTATCTTCCGATACGGTGACAGCTCAGGCGTATAGCACTACCTGGAGCATATACTGCAACGGTCAGAGACCATAATATGCACGACTTGCAAACACTTGTCAGGATTCGGTTAGTCCAGGTCCTGTTTTCCCGTTATTGGATAAAGAACTAGACACGGCTTTTTTTCCGAGCAAAGCCAAAATGCCTTGGAGGAAAGTTGGCGACAAACCCCCTCTGTTTGTCGCTGATGTTATGAAGTGAGACGGGGAATCCCGGTGCTACAGAGAAAACAGAAACACTCGAGGGACCTTCATTTCGGTCAGCCTTGCGGTTTGCTACACCTGTGCTTCGCCCGGAAGCCGGGTCAACAACGCATCAATCCCTGACCATAACCCACCAACAATCATGGCTTTTCCAAGACCCCCGCTTTTTTTTTGTTAGCATCACGCGAACAGTATCATCGACTTTTCCATTTGTCCTCCGTACGTTACAACTAAGGCGAGAGAGGGCAGGCAGCATGGAAAAAATGGAGAGAAATTGAAGGCTTGGCCCTGGTCTACGGAAGCGGACCACGATCCCTGCATCTGACCAACGGCAGCGTCATGGGGCATTTTGATAGAATTTCAAGCTTATTTCACGGCGCCATCGCCCGCCTTAGCGCGGTATTGGCAAGCCTTGGCCCCGTGCCATGTGGCGGGGCTCGGGATTAAGCTTGTTCCAAACCCCGTTCCTGTGCTCCTTTGCTTCATAGGCTCGAGTCAGCTCCTCGATATGCTGACCAAAATATTGGGTCTAGTGTCTCGCCGATGATAGATCCGGGGATATTGGGAGCTGCTGAATGGCTATGCCACACTACTGGTATGGGGGCTCAGCTTCAATCGATCCCGGTAGGCAACTTTTCAGCAGCCAATACTGTGGCGAGAGGGCTGAGCACTGGGGAATGAAGGGCCCGGCGAATTTTCCCATTCTCGTCGCCCCAGAGCCTGTAACAATATGCAAGCCGAGATGTTGACAGCGAACCATTGCCATAACACAGCTCTTACTGGTGGTGGTTCATGTAATGGGATGGCACTACTGTGTAGTCAGCCGGAGCTATGACGCTCAGCAACTGCTGATTTCCATTCCCGGCTTGTTCTTTAGTCAGATTCTCTGCAGCTAGCGCGCCCACTGAGTCGTATTCGCGTCTTAATGGGCGTCGAGCCCCTGGTAGATCGGGTCTCGCAACCCTTCCGAGCCCGATTCTATTGTTTCGAAAAGCAGCACGTCGCCCACTACTTGCGAATCTTTTGCACATCGCAGGAAATTTGATGATTCCTGGCTGGTGTAACCGGGCTCTGCTTGAGACATGGCTTGCAGTCGAACATATCGAAGCTATTGGAGAGAAATACGCACCTTTCCTGAATTTTTTAAAAGAAAACAAAAAAGATGCTGTTGGTATTGTTAGTATGTTATTTACTCTTGTACGGGACAGCAGCCAGCGGATTTTGACAGCCCATCGACATCATCTACATGCGAACATCTGGTTCTGCTGCACCTGGACGTGTTTGCCATGCAAGTTTCGGCCCGTTTGCCCAGTGTTATTGTGTAGTGAAGACTCGATGGACTGCGGGAGAAGTTGCGGTTTGTCTGCCAACAGCGTGGGAAGCACATAGGCACCGAAATCGACGAGCACCGTGTGTGTACGGTTTCCGAACCTTTGGTACGACTCATGCTGTAAATCACGATACGGGCAATTACAAGATTTACTACGCGCTGGGAGATTCGAAATGGAAACACAACCAATTTCTGAAAAACAGATGTGTCAATGAGGCATACACAAACCGTCGGACTTATCCCGAGAGACATCCGGGGGAATAGAAGTGGCCAGAGCCTCCAAATATGCCCGTCTTGGTATGGAAAAGCTGTACGGTTATGACCAAGACGGTGCCATTACGACCCAAGTTGGACGCCAAGCACGACCAACGGGGACGGGCGGCAACTTTCCGATCGAGGCTCATTTTCGGTTTGGGACAGCAGGCGTGGTTCTGGAAACTTGGCATGCGCCAGGACGGAAGGTGTGATTCAGCAGGCGCCTGCGCTCGTTGACAAACAGAAACTCTGACGTGGAAGGATAGATTAGCACGGTTCCTCGTGGGCACAAAACTGGTCTCTGTAAATTTTCGGGAAAAAAGCATAACCGCGCGACGACTCAAATCGGCTGTGATCCACTGATCCCAAGGCCAAGGAGCCGCGGAACCCCAGGCCAAGCCCCAAGCCACCGCTGATGTGAGACTCGACGATTGGGACTGGATGACGCCAAGACCTCGTCTGGATGAGCATGACTTTGGGCGTGTTGGCCCCTGACCACCGTCTTCTGGCTTCTGGAAGTGTCACCTCCAGCGAACCGAGTCAGATGATCGACCTCGATGCCCGGCTCACGTCCTCGGCAGCCATGCCAAAAGCGAGCAGAAGACTCGAGAGTCATGTTCCAGATGAAAAGTTATATCCGCCATAGCGGAACCTAATGAGAGAGATTCGCTGACGAACAGGCAAACTATGTGAACCGCGGAGTTCAGGGCGGTCGCTGTCGCTTCTGTGTGCTGTGCAGAATCGATACCGCACTGGGCTGCGTGGCGTCCTAGACTTCAGCCTCGCTGGGATTGCGCCCAGGCGCTACGCCAGATCGAGCAACGTTGTCCGCCCAGCACAAGACGTGTCGTCTGTTTAAGGTTAGGCCCGAAAAAGACAAGCAAAAGCCAAAAATAACTCTCTTTTGCGTATGTATAAATTTCTTTTTTTTTTCTATTGCAGCCCTGTTCTAGAGCCAGTTGACTCGGGCTGTCGGGCTTTCGGCTGTTCGGCCCAGCAAACGACCAAAGGCCTAAAGGACTTCAGTGGCGCCATTTTTTGCCCCCATTTCACGCAGTTTTCGACATTGAACGTTTGGCCGTCTATCAGCGGGCCTCGCAGGCTCGAACAGCCGTTTCAAAGTCCAACGAAACAAGCACAGACCCTCAAACCCACTCAAAGACCCCGCCCCTCCTGCGACTTTATCGGCTACACTTGTGTGCAGTCGGCTCGGGTTGCACCAAAAACCGCAGCAGTTGGCGTGTCACGCCAAAACGGAGCGATCCCGCGCCTAGCCTTGGACGATGTGGGGAGGGCGTGTGCTTCAAGTGCTTGTTTGCAAAGCCAAGTGTCGCACAAAGTTGGCCACGGATAACCAGCGGACGGCTTGCTTTTTGCCAAAACAGTTGCGCTGCGAGCACACACAGCGCGGTAAGCCGCATCCAAATGATGGCCGTCCTCCATTGCGTCCCAATATCCATCCATTCATAGCTCGGTTATGCCTCTCGGACGTAGCGAGAAGTAATAGGGCGCAGCATACAATTAACCCATTGTGTGGCTTTTGTGGTTGGTGAAGTGAAAACGCGAAAGCGAGCTAAACTAGCTAGAGCGAACAGCCACCTCCTTGGCCGCCTGACAGCCCCGAGAGCCTTCTCCGAATTGCCCTTCATGGCGATATGTTAAGTATTGTGTCTGCTCAGCTGTTCAAGGAGCGCAAAAATAGTCATAGCCTTCATAGAGTTAGGCGCTGTATTAAGCACGGCACTTTGGTCAGGTACCTTGCTGGCTCAGTGTCATTGTAAAAGAGTAAGCTGGTCGCACTTGTTGACCAGGCATTGGCACGCAGAACGCCAATCAAACTCTGTCCCCGCCATTTCATCTGCTGGCTTGTCCTGCTTTGGTTGTAACTCAAGGTAGGTGGTGTAAGCATCAGATGCTTGACAAACAAATAACCTGCAGGACTTGGCTTTTTTTTTTTTTTGTGCAGCCGACTTCTCGGACGGCTTTTCCAGGACAAGAATATCCAGGATTTGTCAACTCCTCTGGCTATCAATTACCCAGCTCGGTCTAACAGCCACGGGTTTCTTCTGTCGTTGATCATGGACGATCCTATGATGTCAAGTCAAAGCTCCGTTTGTCCTGAAATCGAGTCATTAACCCAAGCGCCTGGTCGAGCTGACTTCTTTCGGGCTGAGCAGCCCAGTAGGTTGACCTGGATCAATTTGTCCATCCACCATGTCAGTCCTGTGCCGTCTGCCAACTTAATATCGCAGCCCAATCACATTCGCCCCTCAACGAGTACCCGTCCGCTTAAGCTTATTTCGTGAACGCGAGCCTCTTTTCTTTCCCCCCTCGTGTGGCCAATTTCTGCCAGGGATGGGTTACACTTGGTGTGGATGTATTGCCAATGGAACGTTCTGTCGAAAAGAAATGCTGACCATACTTTGTCAACCTCATGACTTACTGTCCTTGGCAAGCGGGGGCTTCTGGAGGGAAAAATATACTGATGGAAGCTTCTGACCGGTAATGATCAAAATCCTTTTTTGTCCGTTGTTGGTTGGTCCTTTTGGATCCTCTCATGAACGCCCACCAATTACACACTCAACAGACGGAGCTTGTCCCGGGACATGCAAGCCTTGTCACACAACAACCGCCTGTCGACACACTGCTCGCAAGCCTCTCCAGGTCCAGCAATGCTTGGCACACAGGTAGTTTCGTGAGAATCCCCAGCCCTCCCCCACATATATTTCCTTGGCCGGCCATTCATAGCCCAGCATGGTCATTTCGACAACCCCGATCTGACCAGTCTGAGAAGAGCTTTGCTCTCGATGCTGACGCGTCCTAACGAACCTTTGCATTTCTGAAACAGCCTCTTTTCTTGAGCAGACTTCGACGCTGTAGGTTATGGGCTCTCTCGTGGGGGTCAGGATTGCACCCGTCGGTTTGGGTCCGGAAACCCCGGATCAAGGTCCGATGCCGATGCCCTACATCGGTTGGTCAGACTGAGTAACCTACCTAGTGCTGGCATTGCGCGATATTACCTTCGACATCAAGGGATCCAAAACCGCCTTAAAGGGGCGCCAACAGCTACACAGCCCATGCAATGCTTCCAAGCACTAAGGTGGCACGCTCAATGTAGGTGAGAGGGAGGGGGGGGAAGGGGAGGCGGGGAGTTCAACAATGTTGTGCTTCTCTCAAGCCGGGCACCTATCGGCGGCGGCTTGGGTCCAGGCTATTACTGCCAGCGGTACTCGCAATTCCTGAATAGGCCGTATAGTCGTATACTGACGTGCCATCAATCTATCCCGTTGGACATGTCTATAGGTGCCAAGCGGCCATATCACATCTGTGATTGATGAAGCCAAGTATGGGTCAAACTTTGACATCGCATGACTTCGGTGCTACTCTGGGAAGGTTATACCCAAGGCTATAGAACCATGGGAAGGACCCCAGAACCTTTGTGAGGACAACAACCTTGGGTCAACGGAGCTTGTAGAGAGAGGTTTGCCACAGGTGACACGCCAACGTTACTGTGCCTTGTTCACAAGCCTCGTTGCATGTTGACACCTTCCTCTGTCTGCTCTTCCATCAATATGGACACCAAAGCTTGGGAACACCAATCTCCCGTCGCCCATCGCTACCCTCGCAATCCTACGCCGTTGAGAAAGCATACAATACGGATACCATCCCGTCCTCGCTTACCCTTTCTAGTTCTCCCCACAAACCGTTGCAACGTAGCTCTTGCTTACCCCAACGCTAACTCAACCGTTGGACAGGCATCCACAAACGTTATTATCCTCGTCCTAAGCAGGCAGGCAGTGCTTGGCCAAGACACAAAACGAGGAGATCGCCAAAAGCTTGGCTCCGACATCAAGCTTCTTCCGTCGGGCCATTCCCCACTCCGGCTTTGTGGGAGATTCGCTGACTGTGAATACGTGTGCGAAACACGCTCGAAACGAGATGAAGATTTGGGATGTCGTGTTCTTGGCCCGGCTTGGCTAAGGGGAGTTTCATATCGTGGCGTTGGTTTGGGGATAGATTTGGATGGGCGGAGACATCGTCATGGAGGAGGTCAAAATGACGCCAGCTTTTTGTTCGCCAGACGATTTTTTTAGGGACATGATCTGGTCATCTAAACCATGCCGTTGGTATACTAACACGGGATATAGCCCAAAGGTAGGTAGGTCCTGCCAGGCAGCATCCTGATCTCGGCGTTTCAGCTAGGCCCCTTACGAGTTTCGTCGATCTATGCTTTGCGTACGTCCCAGCGCCGGCATGGTTCCAGACACAACACGGGAAGGTGGAGATCCCCCATCCAACGGCAAACTCCATGCGGCCCCAGCATTCACAGTCCTTCCAGAAGCCGTTAAGAAGCCAATATACCCGGTCCCGCGATCCCGGAGGATCATAGTCTGCTCGTCGCATGGACACGGGAATACAGCGTTGCAAGCGAGACGCCACCCCGCTCCCTGCGGAGTGGATAAGGTTTGGCCCCGGGTAAAATGGAAGAGGCTTATATCTATTGCATGTGCCGATGAATTGGCGATAATAATGGATGTAGAAACGGTAGGTAGGGGAGCGGAAGAACCGGGATGGGGGTGATCTGGGATGATTTGGGTGCAGGTTGATACTGCTCGTATAGTTAGGTAGGTTGAGGGGCTTGAAGCGCTTCATGGATACGAGGAGGTGTGATATGGCTATGCCGTGCAATCAATGCCTGTCAGATGGATATTCCAGTGATACTTGGTTGCCTGGTTTCTGGACATATCTAGAGGTTCATCAAGCCAGGCAGCCATGTGATCCACTTCAAACGGACCGTGTGCATCAATCGCTGCAAAAGAGGAGGTAAGTGTTTCTCCGTGAATTCTGGCAGCAAAGCAACGCCTTCGCATAAAGCACCAAGAGTCAACCGAGTGAATTTGGGGGTTAATGGGAGACAACGATGGACTGTTGTCCGTTTTTACCCGGGTCAACCGAGCGGCTCACGGGCCGAGATTGGCATGTTGATTGTTCCATGCGTGAATCTTGAGTTAAACGACGATCCTTCAGGAGTCTGCATAAATCATTCAATGAATTGGGGCCCCGTGGACTTGTAACGAGTCAATATGATGGATGCGTAGGGAGTGCTGAGAGAGACGTAGAATCCGGTTGCCAAGCAGCCAAGACTCAAAAAGTTTAACTTGAAAGCAATAGGGATTAGCTTAGGCTGCAGCACGGTAGATCGAGGAGGCTACAAACCAGCTAAGCTTCTAGATCTCTGGGAGGAGGGTGTAACGCAGATGTTATTATACATGACTAGCTCCCCACCCACAGAGCCCCATTGATGGCTGTCTACCTTCCTAAACAGTTAGACCTCAGAATAAGACCGCAGGCAACAAAAATGATAGCTGCAGATATCTTGTGGCTTTGCAAATGTTATGTGTCTGGCTGAAGACTTTACGTCCACGGCAGCGTCGGAAAAGCCAGTAGCATCAAAGAGGGCCGTCCCAGTACGTCTACCCTCAGATTTGAATTGCTCAGTTGTTAAGCAAACCTAGATATTATCGAAATCTAGTATCGCAGTCTTCTGAAATCCAGGGTACTTTGAGAAGTCCGACTTTGTGGACAAACCCCCAATCACCCCCACCGCCGCCAGGCAGAAAGACCTGGCTGACAGGGCATCCTCACAAAGGTTCGGACGAAAGTCAAGGGAAGCTTTGGGCACAAAAAGAATTATCCCAAGGGCGTCTCAGCTGACAGGTCTCCCCAGAGCTCCCGAGAAGTTATTTCTCAGGAACCCGGTTCACATCCTGCGCTGGATGGTAGCCACGCGCTAGTCACATGAGCCCATCATCAGCCCAACGCAAAGTAAAGACGTATTGTGGGATACTTTGTGAGTGTCGCTGTTTGCCTGAATGGTGGAGCTTATGCTTTACGATATCTGTAATTGGAGAGTGTATGAGAGCATTCAAGCATTCGAGAGTCGCTTGTAGAAAGGCATTTTGTACAATTACTGCAATATAGTACAGTGAATGGTTTGGGTATCTGCCTCTATCTCTCCAAGCCAGCCTCTAATATGATGCCTTCACCGCTAGACACCTCCCTCTTTTATGCACGTAGCCGAGCCCTGATGAATCACGAGCTCAAAGGCAAAGCAGCCTGGTGTAAAAAAAAAAAGAATCTTTACCCTCGAAACCATCATCTACAGACTTCGAATCCCGAATTTGAACTTCAGTCGTGTTAAAGAAACCCAACGGCGAGGCCGCCATTTGCCCTCACTCCTTAGCTAAGGCCGTAAGGAACTGGCGGGCGGCTTGCCGTCCGCAATAGACTATATGATCGAGGGACGTTACACACAGGCCATGTTTGTTTCGAGAAGATTCGGGCCGGGAGAATCAAACGTAACGGTCGGCAGCTCGCGTGCTGTTCTAGGACTGGGGTCATCCATCTTGTCTTTTTTATATGTCTTAGATGCTCTAGCTGTGCGAGGAGCAAGATATCGGGCTCGGATATAGACGGGATGGATCGTGTATGCCGTTTGAATAACAAAATCTTATTTGAAGAGGGGCAGAATCTCGCACATGCCCGAGACGCGAAGTTCACGATCGCGAGACAGTTTCGAACGATCTCCGGTCCCCGACGCCGACACCGATACGGCAGACGGAGTGCCACAGACAGAAAGATTTAGATCAGATCATGCATGTACCCTTCAGGATACGGTGGCGGCGGTGTCAGGGAATGGCAGGAAAATCCAAGGATGAGTGCCACAAGTTCAGAGGAGTGACTGTCCGCTCCAGTTCTACACCCGTTGCCATGTCTCTCTTTCAGCAATCACAGCGGCCAAACCACCGTGGGAAGGAGACAATGTCTCGGATGCTCTGCACACCGGACAGATAACTAAGCAGACGGTCGAAGCCGACGCCAAAGCCGCCGTGCGGGGGGCAACCCCAACGGCGCAGGTCAACATACCAATTTAGTACCTCGGCGCCGGGGCCCTCGAGACCGTGGCGCTTCATGGCCTGCAGCAGCGGGTCCAGACGGTGCTCGCGCATCGAACCGCCGGCAATCTCGCAGAACTCGGGCACCAGCAGGTCGAAGCAGTCGACAGTGGCGCCGGGAGTAGCAGCATCGGGGCCGTTCGGCTGAGTTTGGGATTCCCGCATGTAGAAGGCCTTGATGTCTCGGGGGTAGTTGGTCACAAAGACCGGTCGTGAGCCGCCGCCGATGACTTCAGCCAGATACTTTTCGTGCTCGGATTGCAGGCCGGTGCCCCAATCGGGTTTATGCTCGAATTTGTCGGCCGCATCCTTCAGAACCTTCATGGCGTCTGTGTAGGTGATGCGTGGCCAGTTTTGGAGCATGAAGCCTTCCCAGCGGCGCCGCACATCGTCTGCTGGGGCTAGGTCCTGGCCGAGCTGCTTAGGGCGCGATAGTAGGTCGTTGACAGAGGCGCTGTTGTAAAGACTGATGCTCAGATGGCGAAGCATGTCTTCAGCCAGGTCCATGACGGGACCTAGGTCATCGACAAAGGTCATCTCGGCCTCGAGCATGTAAAACTCGCTGAGGTGTCGTGAGGTATCGCTCTTTTCAGCACGGAAGACGGGAGAGAGCGTCCAAACATTGCCAACAGACTGGGCCAGAGCTTCGAGATGCAGTTGAGTTGACACGGTGAGGTACTTCCTGGAACGGAAGAAGTGTTCTTGGGCGGCCCGCGTGGTGGCCGAGTCGCCAGATTCGGCTGCTGCAGCGTCGCTGGCGGGCATCAGGGTGAAGACCTCACCGGCGCCCTCGCAATCAGAGGACGTGATGATGGGAGGATGAGTCTGGGTGAATGAACGATCTGCAAAGTATTGAGTCAGGCAGGCAATGACGTCGGAGCGTAGCCGCAACAGAATAGAGTTCATGGTGGTTCTCGGCCGCAAGTGGGGGATGGTTCGGAGATAATCCGGTGTCATGTATTTCTTTTGGATGGGGAATGTCTGGCGCAAGTGATGTCAGAAACTGTTTTAATCCAGCTGAGATTATCAACTCATACCTTTGGATCAGAAGGCCCCAGAACATCGACCTTCTCAACCTGCATCTCATGGCTCTGAGCTTTGCCGGAAGACGCAACCCAGGCGCCCGTTAGGCGGACTGCGGTACCGACAGTAAGGCTGCAGACGGCATCAGTGACAGTCCGTGACAGGACAGCCGAGACAGGCCAGCATCTAGACAGGCTGTGTCGGGAAGAAGACGGGAAAAGTCGCACCCTTCGGCATGGTCGGCCGGCACGACAGCCTGGAGAGGGGCCAGCGAGGAGCCGTCGGTGAGGGAGATGAAGTGGTGAGTCTTCATGGCTCGCACGGAGCGAACATAGCCGTTGACAACGACGCCGTCGACCTTCTCGGCCGGCTTCCACTGGAGCATCTGAGCAACCGAACGGCCCGTTTTTTGGGAGAGACACCGTCGGCAGACTCGGCGCGGGGCCCAGACCCGCCAGGCAGCAAACGGCTGAGCAAATACGGAGGCGACCCGCATTGTTGAGGAAGATGATATGAAGAGCAGCGATGTGACGAGCGAGTTGTTTGTTGTTCGCGACTGCGCTGGGAGCAGCGGCCAATCGAGAGCGTTGCAGATAGTCGAAGATCAGCACAGGCCGGTCAGCCGCATCGGCCAGAAGTGAGATGCAACGGCAAATAAGTTGATCTCGGATCTGATTCGATCTCTCAAATTTTTGCGGTCTCCGTTGGTTTTCAATGCCGTTGCGGGTTCACGCATTCACTGCGATCAAACTCAAACTCAGATTCTCATCGGCTTCATCGCGAGTCTCCCTCGTCCGATGCTTTGTGATTGGACCAGTCATATTCATCGTAATTTTTGATCCGGATGGGGTTCGCGTGTTGAGGACTTGGCAAGGCTTGGCAAGTCGATAGGAACTTTGTTCCTGCGCTTTACCGTTTTGAGATGACCCACCCAGATCGGCCAACCGATTGCTGGTTGGCTTCTGGGCACTTGCCGTTCTGGAAGCGGACAGCCTCTGTGATTGGTTGCCCTGCCTGATCTAATCGGTCCCCACAGAAGCGTGAGCCAACCGGCCACCTGCTTCCCTTGCTTTTTGTTGCCCACCAGGTCCTCCAAGTTTGACTTCACCTACTCTCCAAGACACCTCTGACAAAGTGTGCATTTCCATTCTATCATCGTTGCAAAAAAAAAATATGTTTTCTACCTGCCAAAGACAGAATTTGCAGTTAGAGAGGCAACATAGACAAGTGTAACTGTTGTCAGCTGCAACGTTTCTTTCCCCTGAATAATGGCAGTCCATGGCGACGACAACACTAATGATGTGGCGAAAGATAAACCAAACTCAAAAACATGCAGTAACTGTGAAAATGATCTCAAAAAATTCCTTGGCCCCCGAATCGGCTTCTCCGCCGGAAAGTGGCCGAATCTGAGATCTGAGAGCCATTGCATCAACCTGCAAGCCACACGACGCCAGTGACGCCAACGAGCCCCCCTCATTCCTGTATATCGCGGGGTTGCCTTGGTGGAGAGAGTCAGACAAGCTTTCAACCTTGTTTTACCCACCTAGGTACCGCTGGTAACTCTGTCGACAGGCCCAGAGCAGAGGTTCAAGTGCCGATGCTGTCACCGTACCTGAATCACTAGATTTCCATTTTTGTACTCAGGTTACTTTTCAGGTAACTGTGTGATGAACTCGGGCATCTTTTTCCTGATCTTCGCCCCTCCCCCCCTCCCTACCTACCAGAGCGGCAGTTGGCCAAAATGTTGGCAAGTAAGCAAATATACCCATTGGGCGTAGCTGCAGCTTTGTTTCAGCACCATTCCCGCCTTTTATCGGGCTCTACGGACTCGTAACTTCAACTCTCGGTCTGCCGCTCAAGTGTAGTACCGTCGGGTCCCCATAACTTACTAGAGAACTCCTAAACAAGACTCACTGTCACGGGGGACAACAGCAAGCCGACCATGTCTCTGGCGCCGAGGTGGCGTCCGAACTGGAATACAAGATCTTTTCAAGATCTCGCACGTCAAGAAGCACAGCATCCGCGTTATCCACTTTTGCAATAAAGTCACCAGCCACAGTCTCGGCAGCAAGCATCAACATCAGCTGCTAACGCCAATGACCACGTCCGAAGCGACTAGGCCTCCGGGAACGGACGCAGATCGATCAAGACCGTTGAGATCCTGCGCTTCTGAGACCGGATAGGCGGCGATCTTTCAGATCTTTGCTGTTGTGTGGATTGCAGGGCAGTATGAAGCGCTATCATTACTGTGTTTCTTGTCTAAGACTATAGTTACACACCCGTCCGGTCTACATTCTGCATCTACTTCGCATTTGGCTGGAGGTATGCTTATTTCTGTGACTTTATCTCGAGTCGCTGATCGTTTACGTGTATATATAGGAGGACTCTCTCTCCTTGATGACCCCCAACACTAAGATCACCGTCAAGCAAGATCACAAGTCTGAACAACCACTCTAAAGTTCTCACCCCCGCATACTAGTTCAACATGCCCGCTTCAAGCTCCAAGTCCAAGCCCAAGCCTTCCGAGGTCGCCTCCGAGGCCAAGCGCTACTACATTCCCCTGATTAAAAACCAGTACGCATCGACATGGCGCACGTATTCGTACATCTATCTTCAACCACTCCTCCAGATCAACTTCGATGACCGACCGGTTGACCTCTCCCGTCCTACCTTCTGTAAGTTAACCTGCAGGTATCTCATTGTTCATGACTGATAGACCCAGACGTCCAAATTGGCGACCCGGTCGACGTTGCCCTCCAATGGGCCGCTGAAGCTGGGCGACAGATCCCGTTCATCTGCGCTGCGAACGACAAGCGGCCCGGCGGTGACTGGGAGACCGGAGTTGTTGGCTATGAAGAGCGTCTATGCCGCAGAAGTACACTGGCAGCCTGCCTGCCCACTCCGGGGCCAGAGTCAGCAGTTGGCAGCCATTATCCCATCCCGATCTATGCTGGGATCTACTCTCCTGATGTTGGTCAGTGTTGCCGTGATACGCCCTTCAAAGCCAGTGGCTAACTAACCCTTCGCAGTCGTTTTCCGTGGCCCCCATGACAAATACGAAAATAAGCCGCTCGAACAATGGCGCTCACTTCCGGTCGTCTCAGTCCCTCCCCCGCGTTGGCCCAAGCTGACACAAAACGGCACCAAATACTCTTTTACCGACGAGCGGGAGATTGTCAAGGAGAAGCTGCGCGGCGCGTTGCGCATTTGCGCCATTAACAACTACGACACTGTGGTCATCGGCGACTTTGGCCTCGGCAATGGTTACCGAAACCCGCCGCAGGAGTTGGCTGAGCTATGGCGCGAGGTCCTGCTGTACGATCCGGACCTGCGCGGCCGCATCCGTTACGTCGCATTTGTCTTTGAGGATCCCGACCAGAGAACCGCGCAGCTCATCTTGGACGATATTGCCAAGAAGGCGGGCAGGAGCTCCGGTAGTAGTCGGTCGTCTAAGTCGTCCAAGAGCTCGTCGTCCAGTTCAGGATCATCGTCGAGCGTCAGTGGGTGTCCGACGGATTTTGAGATCTTTTCGCAGGTGTTTGATGCCGATGAGATTACGCGGTATATGGCACAACCGGATGCCAGATATGAGCTGTGCAATTTGCTTACAAACTAGGGGTTTTGGTACGGCGTTTGGTTCAATGCTTTTTTTTTTTGGTTACGTATGGGGATTGATTCTCTCTTGAGTTAACCTGCTCAACTGCTACATTATGCACGGCTTGGATATCTGCTTAAATCATTGTCTCGTGGATACGGATCAGAAAAAGACGGAACCCGTCTGCTCGATGCTGCTGATGAAAAAAAAGTACTTTTATCTCATGATCATCTTAACCTTGTCATGATGTAGTCTAGTTTAATTTACCACTTTTTGAGGTACACCTCTCTGTCTTAGTTACGAGTAATATGCATAAAAGATCATCCTCTAACCTCACCTGACCTCTCACCGCTCGCGGCAAACGCGCTTACGGCCCCCAGTCCATGGCGTCTCTGCAGCCCGATGATCAGCGGCGCCGTTCGGCGACTCGGCGGCTAGTTCGGTCTACTGACCGGGTTTGAATTCCGTGCCCGGGGTATATCGGCATCACAAACATTGCCTTTGTTCTCTCCAATGCAGTTGCATATGGAAACCACTCCATCGCCGTACACTCCGCGAAATAGGCAGCGCACCTTATGTATCCTATTGCACTCTACTGTTTTACACTTGCCGCTTGGCACTCAACACACTTACAGCCAATAGCATAAATGTGAGACATGTGTTGGTAGATGAGACATGCCCAATATGTGCTACTGTATAGTTATCTAATAGATTCCATGAGGATGGTTCTCTTCAGAAAATGGGACTGACTACATCTAAGGCACCTGTTTGAGGATTGAGGGGGTAAGAGATCAGGATCTGAGAACAGATAAGGCTGCGGCTGCGGCTGTGGCAGAATTGGGCAGAAGGCGTTTGTGGCTCTTAGGGTTCGACCAATGGGAGATTTAAGGGGGATATTGAGGGGTTGGCTGGTCGGCGATTACACAGATTGGCTGCTGTGGGTGAGAGACAGGGTATAGATCCCTCGGGGACTACCTAAACCTAGAGTTGTGTGGGGAAGTTGATGAGATAGGGTGAAGGTGTGAGGGATGGGGAGGAAAGAAACTTTGTTTGGGAGTGTCTAGGTAGGCTGAAATTGCCCCCGAAACTACAGAGTGTCGGTTTCCCTTGCTCGTGGCTCACTGGAAAAACTTGCATCTGCGTTCTGGGGACATACTCTATCTTATGTTACTCATTGACAAAGAAGACCATCTTGAGTCCGACTCTATCCTTGTCTGGAAGTTAAGGAGCCCAACTCTGATGGAACAAGCAACTGCCAACAATGCAATCCAACAATGCCATTGAGAAAGAGCTGAACTATGAGCAAGCAGTTTCATGAACATGGTGATAGCTCATCAAGCGCTGGTGGCTGCCTCGACCCCGTGATGCAAAACATACATGCTGGGTTGGGTGACTTGCATGTGACATGCATGGATGTTAGATGTGAAAGTTGGGTGGAGGGGAAGTTCTCGGTGAGTAACCGGTAGCTGGTGGGGGGGCTATGATGGTATTGAGAGATCAGAAACAAAGGCTTAGAGGGAGTTGAGAAAAGCCACAACAATTTTTGGTTTCAAAAGGGGGCAAATCAAGGCATAAGGGAAGAGATTCATGCATGTATTCACCGGCATTTCACCGTCCCGTAGCAAACAAGGGTAATTAAACTCAGATAATCTTCAGTGCGAAATTGACCCGGTCATTTCAGACACCTGCTGGGGATAGTCATGCTATTCACTTCGTGATGGGTTGTGATGATCCGCCACTCCATGAGATACAACTAGGTAAGTAATCAGGTAGCGAACACCGCCAGCGATCTTCCAATTGCCTTGCGGCCGATAATTGACACTGACTACCAACTGCCGATTGGGCCGTGGTCCACAACTTTACAGATCGGACTTTCCGAAATCCTGGACTGCTCCCAATGGGAATGGATGGGTGGCACTATTCAGGAAGAGAGCTCAGGAACGAGGACATAGACTCAAATGAGGTTATACGACCGTGAAGAGGATGCTAGAATGAACCAACAGGGGCAGCCCACAAAAGTTAGACATGAGAGCTTAACTTCTACACCAGGCAGCCCATTGAAGACGTGAAACCCTCAAGCAAATCACCATGCACAAAACTCAACAAACCAACAGGATCGCGATCTGTCCAACTCGATCTCAAACAGGACTCTGAGTGATTAACCTGTTCCACATCGGTATGCAGTTCGCCGTGTCCTCTTCAACAACATGTATGGTAGTGTCGGAGTTATCGCCAACAGTCTTCAGCTCTTTCTTAATGAGGATGTCTCAGGGGTGCAAGGCTAGGGAACTCCTGTGACAGAGTGGCTAAGGGCAGCGGGAGTAAGGTTGTGCAACGTTACATGCAGAGCAAAGAGCGGGAGACACGAGGAGTAGGTCTTAGACTTGGTGATATTGAGGGGTTTGAGTTCCTGTTAACTTCACCGCTTGTTAGCTTTCCAGAACGGAAGGGTCGCATTTTGTCTCTGAAAATCAGCAACGAAACGTGGCTAGGAAGGTATGACGAAGAAGAAGAGGATAGCATAGAGCTTTAGGGATAACGTAGAAGAAGAGGATTGCGGCTCAAGAAAGATCTGCACTACATTTGACCTATGACGCGGACATTCCGCCCCCGCGCAATTGTCAATCCCCGAAAGAGAGCATAAACACCTTGAACCAACACTACCAAGCTTATCTCTTAGGATCGGACTTTAAAAAAAAAAGGCTTAACAATTTTGGGAGGACGATCACCCCACTTCTTCCCGCTCCAGTCCCTGGCATGTGCCGTCAATATATCGATATGTAACCAACGAGTATCATTATATGCCAAAAAGACTGATTTGTACGTATCTTAATCTTCTCAAGCAAGGAGATACCCCCAGTGATTGCACTGTCCCAACTGCAAGCATTTGCCGGAGTCTCAATGATCCGATCCCAACGCCCGTCTCCGAAAAGCCTGAGCTCTTCTAATGACTACGGTAACCAGTGATAACGTCCCTGTCAACTCTGCTGAGTCAACAGACTCTCTTTCCTGGCTGCAGTCTGTAAAGCTAGCACAGCCCCCACGATTTGATCATCTGAACCGGGGGACAGCGGTGAGTTAAGGTTGACATTGACACTAACATCGAACGGCCGAGATTCTTGCCGCGTAGCCAGAAGAGGCTCGGGAGATTGTGTCATATGGCGCTGGGATCCCTTATACCGCGGGATTGTTAGCACAGGAGGTGCCAGGACGGCCGCAGCTAAGGAGTGATGACACCCCCTGTCTTTTAATTACGTAATCAAAGCCTGCTGGGTTAGCGTCGACGCAAACCTTAAACATCACGTTTAGACGTCAACAACCGACATGCTTCATGGCAATGCTGTATCTCTGGGCCTCTAGGTATATTAACAGACCAGTTGCTCATGCCTAGCACATACGACCATACCCAGTGGAAAATTCGGGATCCCGTCCGCTCTCCCATAGACAAGCCACTGAGGGCGGGGTTAGTACTCAGGTCGGTGACGACTGGGGAATCCCCCGTGTTGTATGTTTTTCTTGTTTTTTTTTTCCCCTTCTTTGCCTGTTCGCTCCTTTTATCTTCTCGTTGTTTGTTTATGTTACTTTTTGCAGATTAGGCGTGGTTATGGTGTCTAGATGGAGTAACACAGGAGGCAGGAAAGACAGATCGCAGAAGACAACGCAAGGTAAGGAGACAAAAGACAGCATTCCAACCGCCCAGGAACTTAAGACGTTAGAGACTATCAATAAAATAACGTGGCTAGCATAAATATGGTTTTCCAATCACCCATGATCAGGAAGCCGAGCCATAGGCAGGTACTTCGAGAGACCGGTACCAGGAGGCAGACTTGAACGTCTCATAGCCTGGGCAAGACGAAACGAGAAGAAGATCACATGAGAGACTACGGCAACTGTATTTGTGTCAACGGTATATATCTGCGCCTATGCACCCACACGTTATCTGGGTGAACTGTATAGTACCATGCTTGCCCGCTTTCTCTTCAGGTCCCTCCTGAGCGGCTCATTCCATCCTATTCCATTACAGCCTAGCCTGTTCACACGCGCAACCCTGCACCTATTCGACACATCTCCTCTTCTTCCAACCTTCAACCAACTACCTCCTTACCAATACATTGGCCTCAACCCGGAGAAACCAGCCAGACCGCTCGAGTCGTGGCTGCCTCCGTCTTCACGTTTCCGCTGGCCGGCAAGCTGTTACAAATAAAGTTAGTATATGGATGCTCCGAAACAACCCCCGATGACCGAGCATCAAAGCCCACACTCACCCTCCAACTCCATCAATCTCACGGGTAAAAAAACTACAGGGATAAGGGAAAAAGAAAGAAAGAAAGAAAGAAAAATTTAACCATGCGGACTCACCTCCAACTGCACCCCCCGATGTATATTCACCAACCAATCCACATACCCACTCGCCTCATTATTCCTATCCTCGACCAACATCCTCGCAAACTCAAACTCCGCCCCATCAATCCCCTGCCTAGCAATCTGCACCACCAGCCCCTTGCTCCCGCGCATGGTCCTCAAAAATTCGAGTATATTCCGCACCTGCGCGTTCAGATGCGTCTGCAGCACCGGTAGCTCGCTGACGTACGGATCGAGGCTCTGCAAGCTGGTCTTGTCCTCTCCAAACAGGTCCATGAGCAGGTTGGGGGATGTTTGCGCATGGAACCAGAGGATGCAGATCTGCCCATTATCAACGATGTACACGCCGCCGGGCTCGACCCGCGCGAAGCTTGCGCGCAGCGAGGCTGGCATGCGGAGGTTTCCTCCACTCTGCTCATCCGGAAACCCGTCCTCGGGGGCAAGGTTATGGATCGGGATGATGCGCGGGTAGAGGTAGTACGACAGCTCACGGGCACCAACCGAGCGGATTAGCCGCATATCGTGGACGCGGCGATCGGTGGGCTCGGCGCCGCCCTTGAAGGCGCGGCATTTGAGCATGGCGAGCATGTACATGGCAAATTCTTTGAGTCGCTCGGGCATGACCAGCTGGCCGGGGGGGTGCGGCACGGTGAGGAAGTGCTTGCGGTAGTTGGCGAGGACGTCGATAGTGCGCTCCTGGATGGAGGCGCGGATGTCTTTGAGAGTCGCGCTCGTTGTGGCGAGGCGGGTGGAGGCTTCCTTGGCGATGAGGGTCACCACGGCGTCTTGGTCGACGAATTTGATGCAGTCGCGGGCGTTCTCGGCGACGGAGGCGACCACGTTGATGCAGCGCACGCGGCGTTGGCCGGAGGAGGAGGTATACAGCAGAGCAGCCTGGAAGTGCGCGTCGAGCTTGGGGTCGAGCTTGCCGTCGTAGGCGAAGGTGACACCCAAGGCCTTGTCGGCGTCGATCACGCCGATCTCGAGGTCTGCGCCGAAGGTGTGCTGGACGAAGTTGCCGTGGTAGGCGGACACCTGCAGGCCGTTGGAGCAGCGGACCTTCATGAGGGCCTGATAGCCTGTTTCGCGGGTGACGGCGTGCTTGATCTCGAGGGCGAGCTTGGCCGTGTCGCGGGCGGCGATGAAGTTGGGGTAGTAGAAGGTTTCCCCGCCGGTGGTAGCGGCGACGTAGCCGACGGTCGCGATGTCGAGGTAGCCGCCGGAGGGAGAGGCCATGAAGAAGTCGACGCCGGCGCCAATCGAGACCATCTTGTCGGCCATCTTGCGCCAGGCGGGGTGCTCGGTGCTGAAGAGCTTCTTGTCGGGCTCGCCGCCGGGGTGCTTGCCGTCGTCGCGCATGAAGAGACGGCCGGGGCCCCAGGTCGGCAGTGCGGACAGTGAGCAAAAGATCTTGCCTCCTGTCTTCTCCAGGGCAGCCACAGCGGCAGTCAGCGTTGCCAGCAGAGCTGGCTCGGGGTTCTTGATGGTCGAAAACATCTGAGGCAGGCGGGTCAACAGAGAGGTGATGACGGCCTTGCTCTCGTAGGGATCAACGAAAAGTCCATCGCCCAACGGCACGAAGGGGTCCTCGATATCAGGCATGACAATCATCTGGGCCTGCTCGAGGGCCGGGCTGACATTGTAGAAGTGTACCTCCTTGTCGTACGTGATAAAGCCGACCTTGGCGCCGGGGGGTATCCTGCGCGGCAGCTCGCCATTCTCGTCCGCAGGCTGCTCGTCCGCCGGATCAGGCGCGTACAATGCCCTCAAGATACCGTCGCAGAATGCCTCCAAAAAGCCCTTGTTGTACGAGTCCTGGGTCACATCGATAACGAAGAGGTACCGCAGCGGCACGGGCTCACGCGTCCAGTACTCCTTGGGCACGAGGAACTCGACGGTGCCGCGCGTCAGCTCGGGACGCTGGTCGCGGTCGATGCGGATCCCTTGAGGAGAGGTAGCGCAGAAGTACTCGGGAGGGGTATCGTTCGGGTAGCCGCACAGGTTGCACACGAACTTGTTGCCGCCTTGACGGAACACCATAAAGGGATTGATGTAGGCACGGCAGCGGTGGCAGCGCGGGGGGCCTGCATCACCAAAGTCCAAGACTGGAATCTCAAGCTCGCCGGCCTGCAATGGAGCCAGAGGCTGCAGGATGAGACCGAGAGGCAGTGCTGTCATCTTCAAGCCATCGGCCGTGGCGGGGATGCTGTTCAGCGTCAAGCGCGCGAACTTGGGCGAGGCATTGCCCTGATCGAAAGCGACGTATGAGACGGTCGCAGGGGGAGGAACCAAGCGCTGGAAGGTCGGATATACGTTGTTATAGTAGTGTGGCTGTACTGAGTCGCGCGATACGGGGACGCTGGGCATCTCGTCGGGCGACGGTCTCCCGGCGCCGCTCCCCGGACCGCTCTGAGTTGAGACGGCGGCTGGGACGCCCTCGTGACCTTGTCTAGCAGCGAACTCGAGGGGCGACGCGGGCGTTGGGGTAAACGGTGGGTTCACAGGCGCAGGAAACTGGCTGTGGGCGACGCTGGGGTCGTTGTTGAGGTAGGCCGTAGCTGGCGTGCCGGCCGGGGGGATGCCGTTGAAGGGCTGCGACGAGCCGGCTGGCGCCTCGACCGTGTGGTAGGCATGGCGGTCCCGCTTCTTCTTCTTCGCTGTTGTCGGGGCATGGTGTTGGCCGTCTCCCAGGCTCATGGCGCCCATCTGGGCCGCGAGTGTGTCGGCGGGGGCTCCTGGAGCAAGAGGGGCAGCGGGATGGGGTCCCGGGGGAGCGCCATACGGGGGGCCTGCTGCTGCTGCTGCTGCTGGTATGGGTTCGGTGCAATCGGCGGCTGAAATTGGGGAGGAGCGGGCTGGGTGGTGCGCGAGGGGTCGTTCGGGTCGAGTGGCTCGCCGTAGCCGAGGGCGTGGTACATGGCGTACTCGGACATGGCGGTGAGGGCAAGGTATCAGGACCTGAGTCGAATATCTGGTAAGATGTCTTTTGATAGGTAGTTTAGTCGGACTCTGTCTAATTAATCGCTGTGTTACCGCAGATGGGTTGCGTGGGTATCGTCGTGCTCGTCGTCGTCTCTGTGGCACGCGGTCCTCATAATCACTTCGTTTGATATCGAGGAATCGACTCGTTGAACGGATGGATGCCGTTCGATTTGTCGGGGCTCGACTGTCACTGCCCACCAGACGATTACTCGAAAGTAAAAAAGTCGACGGCGGCAGTGGTGGTGATAGAATGCGGTGTTGAGGGAAGGAGTGGTGTGTTTGGGCCCACTTCCTCTCCTGTTCCAGGCTCCTCCTCTGCTTTGGCCTCAAGCCTCAGGCAGTTGCGCTTGAACTTGCACTTGCACTTGCACTTGCACCTGAAGCGCCGCAGAGTCCAAGAGGGTCCCCTCGTCGACACAAAAGTTGTCCTTTTGGGCGCCCCACTGTCTCCGTCCCCACCTGCTGTTCTAGGTGGGCCCCCCCACTGTTGTGTTCTTGGCATTCTTGTCTTGGCGTCCCGCCTTGGCCTGACCCTGGCTTGGCTGCAGGGTCCGTTCCTGGGCCTGTGTGTGGGTCCATTTTCAACCTTCGAATCAGCCAATCAGAAGAAAGATGGGCAGCCAGTTTTCAGCCTTCTGACGCGGTCCACGCGACAAAGAAGCTCAGCCTTCCATCACTTTTTCATCAACACCGTTGCCGTCGCCAACCTCATCATCCTCGACCTCCCCCCAAAAAAAAACAATCTACAAGGTTCCAAACTGCGAGAACGACACTCAATTGACCGACAAAACCGTATCTAATAGCCGCCGGCACGCCATGTAACATGTTTTCCTTCACACCCCTCCTCGGCGCCCGCTCCGAGTCGACCGCCTCACAGTCGCTGCTTGAGCTAGACGGCGGCGTCAAGGTCCTAATTGATGTCGGCTGGGACGAGTCCTTTGACCCTTCCCTCCTGCGCGAACTCGAGAAACACGTCCCGACCCTCTCGCTGATCCTGCTCACGCACGCGACCATCAACCACCTCGGCGCCTACGCCCACTGCTGCAAACACTTCCCGCTGTTCACACGCATCCCGGTGTATGCGACCCGACCGGTGATCGATCTGGGTCGCACTCTGACCCAGGACCTGTACGCGTCGAACCCCCGCGCTGCTACGACCATCCCTAAGTCCTCCCTCGCCGAAACCGCGTTTGCCTTCCCCCAAGCCGCCGGCGGTGCTGAGTTGCCCTCCTCCCTCCTGCTCCAGCCCCCAACCCCCGACGAAATCATCCGTTACTTCTCCCTCATCCAGCCCCTCAAATATTCCCAGCCACACCAACCCCTTCCCTCCCCCTTCTCACCCCCTCTCAATGGGCTCACCATCACCGCCTACAACTCGGGCCACTCCCTCGGCGGCACAATCTGGCACATCCAGCATGGACTCGAGTCCATCGTCTACGCCGTCGACTGGAACCAAGCGCGCGAGAATGTCTTCGCGGGCGCAGCCTGGCTCGGTGGCGGGCATGGTGCGGCGGTAGGTACTGAGGTGATCGAGCCGCTGAGGAAACCGACCGCGCTCGTGTGTAGCAGTCGCACGCCTGATGCGGCGCTGCCTAGGGCACGGAGGGACGAGCAGCTGCTCGAGAGTGTGAAGTTGTGTATTGCGCGGGGTGGGACGGTGTTGATCCCTGTGGATTCGAGTGCGCGCGTGCTGGAGCTGGCGTACCTACTAGAGCATGCCTGGAGGACGGAGGTTGCGAAGGAGAATGAGGTGTTCAAGGGGACGAAATTGTATCTTGCTGGGCGCAGCGTGGGGAGCACGATGCGCAATGCGAGGAGTATGCTCGAGTGGATGGATGATAGCATTGTGCGGGAGTTTGAGGCTGTTGCCGGCGGCGCAAGGACGACAAATGGCGGGGCTAATGCCAGCGGAGGGAATAAGGCTAAGGAAGCGGGCCCGTTCGACTTTAAGTATCTCCGCCTGCTCGAGCGCAAGGCCCAGATTGAGCGTGTCCTGCAGCAGGCGACATCCCCGCCGGAAGGGGAGTCGCCCAAGGGCACTGTCATCTTGGCTACGGATACGAGCTTGGATTGGGGCTTCTCCAAGGACGTGTTGAAGGCTATCGCCTCCGACGCACGCAACCTGGTCATCCTAACCGAGAAACCCAACCTCGCGAACCCCGACCGCCCTTCCATCGCCCGTATGCTATGGGACTGGTGGCGCGAGCGGCGCGACGGCGTTGCGGTCGAACAGACCGCCTCCGGCGACACCTTCGAGCAAGTGTATGGTGGCGGGCGGGAGCTCAGCGTGCCCGAATCCACGCGTCACCCGCTCGAGGGCTCCGAGCTGACAGTCTACCAGCAGTGGTTAGCGACACAGCGCCAGCTACAGGCAACGCTGCGGTCCGGTGGCGCGGCTGGGGCGCTAGAGGCGTCGGCTGACGTGGTTGACGACGCGTCGGAGACAACGACCGAATCAGAGGAGTCAGAGACAGAGCAGCAGGGCAAGGCGTTGAACGTGTCGACGACGATTGGACAGGCGAGCAGGAAGAAGGTTGTGTTGACGGATGAGGATTTGGGGATTACGATATTGCTCAAGAAGAAGGGCGTTTACGACTTTGATGTGAGGAATAAGAAAGGCAGGGAGAGGATGTTTCCTACGGTGCTGAGGAGAAAGAGGGTTGATGAGTTTGGCGAGTTGATCAGGCCGGAGGATTATCTGCGTGCTGAGGAGAGGGAAGATGAGGCTGATGCTGCGGCGGCTGCGAATACCCAGGATGCTTCGAAGCCGGAGCACAACCTCGGCAAGAAGCGCAAGTTCGACGATGTCGCTGCCGCGACGGCTAACACCACCTCCCCGGCCAAACGACCTGCTCGTCGGGGCTCCATTGACGAGGGAGATGGCGCCCTCTCTGGCCCGGCTTCATCAGATGGCCAGCCCGGCGACGAGCTCGATGAGCTGGAAGATGACGAAGAAGCCGTCCTCGGCCCAGCCAAGCTGGTTGTTGCTCAACAGACAGTCCAAGTACACCTGCGCATCGCCTTTGTCGACTTCAGCGGCTTGCACGACAAGCGCAGCCTGAACATGCTCATTCCACTCATCCAACCCCGCAAGCTCATCCTCGTAGGCGGCACCGAAGAAGAAACCCTCTCCCTAGCCGAAGACTGCCGCAATCTCCTGGGCGCGGCTCCCTCTCAGCCCGAAGGAGCAGAGGCCATGCCGACCAAGACGGTCTCCGCCGATATCTTTACTCCCCTCCTAAACGAAACGATCAACGCCTCCGTCGACACCAACGCCTGGTCCGTCCTGCTAACCGACTCCTTCGTCAAACACCTCAAATGGCAGACTGTTCGCGGGCTCGGCATCGTCACCGTCACGGGTCTTTTGCTGCCGCCCGGCGTTGAGCCGCTCTCCCAACCCGCGCAGCAACAACAACCTCAAGAACCGGACTCGAAACGCGCCAAGTTGGATTTATCTCTCCCTGTGCCGTTGACTACACCCGAAACAGCCAACCGCTCTTTACCTACGTTAGACATCCTCCCTCCCCAACTCGCGGGAGCTACAGTCCGCAGCGGCGGCGTGCAGCCGCTGCATGTAGGCGATCTGAGATTAGCAGATTTGCGCAGGGGGTTGCTGGCTGCGGGGCATAGAGCTGAGTTTAGAGGGGAGGGCACGCTGCTTGTGGACGGGAGCGTTGTAGTCAGGAAGACGGGAGCTGGACGGGTGGAGGTGGAGAGTATCGGATTAGGTGTGAATCAGGAAGAGAAAGGGGGTTGGGGGACGTTGCTGGCGGTTAGGAGGAGGATTTATGAAGGGTTGGCTGTTGTTGGGGCGGCGTAGGGACTTTAGGAAACGGAGTTAAAAAGGGGGGAGGAAAAGGGGGGAGGAAAAAGGGGGGGGGGGGGGGAGAAAGGCTGGGGTTGGGGATTTAGAGTATGGGGGGTAATGAGAAAACTGAGTGAGGATGGGTTTGCGGTTTGTGTGAATATAGCGCGTGTATGGGTAAAGAATAGGGATTTGGCTGTTTGGACGACATAAAGCAAAATACTAGTTATTTTTTATTTATTTATTTATTTATTTTTATTAGTCTTGTATGTCTGTTTTTCACAGCCTTATTCACGTATACAGTCATCGATTGTGTTTTCCTCCCACTTCCCCAAAGTCGGTCCTCCTTTAGGCCATGCCGACTTCCTACTTAAAAACCCATATCCACACCGACTCTCCGATCCATTTCATCATCCATAACCTCGGATTTTCTACGACTCGAGTTCTCTACCTAGTAAAAAACAAAACAAAACAAAACAAAAAAGAAAACATGACTGACGACGCTACTTCCGATCCTCTCACGCCCACAACCGACCCTAAGTACGAACACCACCCGCGACCCATGATGGACGACATCACCGAACCCCTCAACAACAACAATAACAACAACAACAACAACAATTCCCATGCACTCCCTGCCGATCTGTGCGAAAGCAATGATGGCAACAACGACAACGTACTAAAAGCTCTCCAACGTCTCTCCGCAAAACTCAATACCAACCCCCCAAATATCCCCTTCCTTTCCATCCACCCCGAAGCCAGATATGATTGTCCCCAACCCCCCAGCGCGACAGCTGACTTGTCCGACAAAGAAAAGGACATTGTGACTTCAACCTCACAAGATGTGTCCATCGCCGAGTTATTCCACGAGATCAAGAGGCTCGAGCAGGAAGTCCGGAGCTATGGTAAGAAGGTTGACAGCCTGAACTTCAAGATCGAGCTTCTCAAGCAGGAGAATGACACTCGCTGGGAGAGGGTTGGCATGGGGCAGAAGCAGGAAGAGAAGCTGGCTAAGGTGGGGGAGATCGCGAAAACATGCGATAGGAATTCATGGTCGAGTTCGAATTCGAATTCGAATTCGGATTCGGATTCGGATTCGGGTTCGGAAACAACTGAGTCGAGGACAGAAAGGCCTGTAAGAGAGGGGCTCAATAATATCAACATGGAGATGGGGATTAGCAAGGGCGAAGACTGGAAGCGAGAGGAGTTGCGCAAGAGGCTGGAGGAGCTGAGGGGCGAATGGGTTAGGAGGAAGGAGGAAGAGGAGGACAAGAAGAAGAAACATTATATTTCAGAGGTCAACAAGGGTAGAGTTATTATATCGGAGCAGGTTAGGGGAGTAAGGAAGAAGAAGGAGTGGTCGACGAGGTTGACTGTTGGAGAACCATCATGGGAACTGTGGGCGGAGGAGCATGTATGGGATGCGAGAACAAGAGGGCCATCACAAGAGGGGGATACAGGGATGAAGGGTAGTTTGGGAGAGCTCAAATGGTGCGCGGCCTCGGCTGGGAACGGGGGAGAAGAGGAGGATGTACACTCAAGAAAGAGAAAGGTCCGGTTTGTGGATGAAGAAAATGGCCATGGGCTGTTGGGATCAAAGCAATTTGACTACGAACGAACATCAGGAGAGGGGGGACAGATGTCGGGAAACGATGTTACACCCTCAAATAAAGATGATAGAGCCTTCTCCGAGCAGACCCACATCGATATTGAGGAACATGACGACGCCGAAACCCCCGAGGAAGATCAATTCTCCAGAGAGGAGCTTACAGCCCTTCGCAAGGAGAACACCCAACTTAAAGCCGAAATTGGCGACCTCTGGGTCCAAGTCTGCAAAGAGACTGAGGAAACCAGGCAGTGGCGGGACTGGGCTCAGTGGCTAGAGGAAGAGAACGCTAGGCTACAAGAGGAGAATAACCAGTTATCTTTGGAACTCGACGAAGAAAGAAGAGAGGGTATTGTCGATTGCATAGTTAACTCGCTGTTAGATCTGTTTTTTGGGAGTAGTTCCTCTCTTGACGCTGCTCAGACTCATGAACAGGGGCAAAATGCTGGGAGGAGGACTCTCTCCTTGGAGAATCCTGGTGTTGCTGAGATGTTGAGAGTTACCGTGGCCACAAGGACGGCATTTCAAGGGGGTATTGAGGTCGGAGGGGAGTGGTGGCTGAGGATGGGGCCAACATATCAGTGGTGTGTTGAGAGGGGGGTTGGACTTTTGTCGTGGGCGTGGCCGAAGCCAGAGGGAACTCTTCAGAAACGCCATGTTGGGTATGGACTAGAAGACTGGAGCTGGCCTGGTAGCTCCATGGAAGCCGTCCAAAGTCTGGGTGATGAGGAGCAGGAGAAAGAATAACTAGTGACAGTTTGACAGTTCGTTGGCAGCAGGTTGGATTGTGAGACATGGGAGCGGCAATGGCTTAGACATCAGGGGTCGAGCATTAATGGGTTCATATCACAACTCTGTAAAGAGCCCCAGAACCTCGAACAAAGAACTTTTCAATGTAGTCCAAGTGGCAGCTGCCCAAGCCACTTCAGAGTGAAACTAGGTGCCAGTAACTTCCTGTGTGATCTTCATCCCCGCCCTCTTCATGTCAAGATCAACTCAGAAATCATTTATTTATCACATATATATATCCCCAGAAGAATGGCAGTCTGTGATAGAGAAACTGCATCAGCAACTCAAGCAATTGTCCTGTCCACTCATATATACTGCCAAGATACATCCCAATCTTAGTCGAAAGACAACCACGGACAGCAACCTGGCATGGACCATCCTGAAGAGTTTAGCGTACCCAACCCACCTGATGGATCTACGCAATATAAAAAAGCCGCTTGAATGACTCCCTCCAAGACTCCAACTTTCAGGAAACTTCTGCACCGTCGTATAAGTCAATAATGGCGTCCATGAAGAGGCCGCTGGGCCCAGTTGGGGAAGATGTTGGGGATCTACTAGATCACCAGAGGGGTAGTGATTCTGATGGTAACAGGACAAGAGGTTGAGGTTGGATAAAGAAAATGTATTGACTGGATGATAACGAAGGAGCATATAAGGAGGATGTCACAGAGAGACAGGCTGGAGCTATGCTAGGCAATCAGGGATATCGTTATGGTGTCAGGATAGAGTTTTGGTGGTTAAGAAAGAAATGGTGAGTACTTCTGTTGTCTTCTTCTAAGCTGGTTGACAGGGATTTAATGGTACGTACTATGAAAGACACAGGTGCGCATTTGCTCGGGAAGCAGGCGCCGAAGATCTCTCGCTGCCAGAGCATGGACTACCCCCGTCCTCCGGCGCCTTTCTAACCCAGCCCCTTTCCAAACTGTAGACATTACTTTCGTGGCACCGCTGCCAACAATCTGCTCCTCCCACTGGGCCAAATAGTCATGTAAGAGGATCACAGCCACCTGAAAGAACAGTCGGTAATTCCACGGCTGACCGCGAGCTCGGGAGATCAACTCGAGCAGCAGGCAACGATTCTACCCATCCTAAAAAAGTGAACCCGGTGATAGGTAGGGGCTTGTTTTTCCTGCCGCCGCAGTATGATGAAGCAAAACCTCCCCGGGGGTCTTTTCCCTAGCCGGTCACCTCACCGCTGCCGAGGTGATGAACTGGTCAATCATCTTTTTGTGATCTCAATTTATTTCCATTTCTAGAGCTCTTATTCTTGTGAGCTGTCCAAAAAGTACAAGCTGCTCAATCACTGGACACCTCAAATTGCTAGCCCAAGCCAAATGAGAAACACTCTTGTGGTATCAATAGAGCTGGAGATAGAGATCAAGCGCGATGTCGGTACTCAGAATCTGTTCTAGAAAAGAAGAGGTCATAACTTGAGAAACAGAAAAATGAGTTTCGCCCAGGGTTTGTCCCTCAGTAATTAATAGCTTACATCTTGTACATCTAAACTATGGGGAGATAGAGAACAAGCTAAGGTATTCCTATCTCCCTTGATTGACGAATAGAGTTTTCTAGAGATCTCTGTCCGTTCTTACATAGAGCTCTCCTTTTTAGAGCATTGCCTGCTGACGTTGACTATCACAGACTAACCTGAAAGAACTGGCTTCCACGACCGATATCCATGATTGACTTTACCTTCCATGGAAGACCGATAACGCTTTTTCCTATAGTACCGCCTGTTAATGGTATTTCATAAACTGGATGGAAAAGTCGGTAAAAATGCTCACAAGTCTGATTAACTCTGGTCAGGGCAGTGCCGGCCAGGACGATGGAAAGGAGACGCGGATAAGTTCACTACTGCCATCCAGGAAGGATAACATAGTTAAAACAGCCGGCAAGTATTGCGCACCCAATGCACACGTTCATGCTTTGCTATTGTGCTTCTTTTGCATAGTCGCGATTTCGAGAATTTCTTCCTCCTTCCGAAAAAGTCCAGAGGCAGTGTTTCTTCCTCCCTCCCACACACTAGATCGCGAACCTTTTCTCTTTTTCATACAACGTTATAACACAGCGCCTATGACACAGCTTTCCTGAGACAGCCATTTTTCACTGCCCAACCAACTTCTTTCACCCAGGCTCCGGCGCAACCACTTCTCTTACTTTTGTAGAAGTGACGAAAGCATCTTGCCTTTCCGTCTGGGCGTCTTTGTCTCTTTTATCTTTTTTCTTTTTTTTTCTCTGCTTAGTACGAAAAGCTCTGCCTGTCGTAGTCACCCCCTACGACCCTCTACTGTAGCAGCACCATGTCGTCTTTCGCCGAATGTGAGTCCCTATCTTCGCCTGCGCCGCCCACTGACTGTCAGGACCTCAAGCACCGAGCCTTCACTGTTGGCATTGCGGCATATACCTTCTGGCAAAGGACCCTGATGCACCAGCACATTCCGACCGCCTTCACAACAGGCCGCAAGATCCTGGCCTTGCTGGGCGACTTCGTGACGCTGTATCTGGGCAAAGTCTCCAGTGAACTTGAAGCTTTGTCCCTTCAGATTTGTGCTTCACAAACGGAGATAACACTTGACGACATCACCAAATTGCTCTTCCTCATCCAAGCGTGGGCCTCAATCCACGACTGGCTGGACTGCGTCGCAACCGAACTCGATAATCACGCCGTTGGGGACGCAGAACAAAAAATTTCAAATTTGTGCGAGCAACTCATCGATAGAGACCGTCAAATGAAAGAAAAGAATGCGACGATAGCTGATCTCACCGACCAACTAGCCGCACAAGACAACAAGGTGTACCAGCTTACCTCCGAGCTGGACGACTCATTCGCGAAGATTGATGCCCTCCGTGAGGCGCTCGAGGAGGCCCTTGCAGCGGATAAGGCTGCCTGTGCCCAGGCTGACGTCGTCGTCGCCCAGATGGATGCCCTCCGGCAACAGAAGGCCGTAGCCGTTGAAGAACTCGCCCGTGTGCAGGCTGAAGCTGCTGCCCTCGCCGCCGAAAACGCTGCCCTCCGTGAACGGGAGCAGGCCCAGGTCTTAGAGCTTGAGGCCAAGTATAAGGAGATCGCTGCCTTGCGGCAGCAGCTGGGGATTTTGCAGAAGCAGGCCAACGAGCATCTCCAAACCGAGGTGAGGACATAACGGCAAGCTTCTGTCGCCACAGTAACGTTTCATTGAGGGTCTGATGAAGTGAAGACCTTCAATAGCTAGCTGATACAGAAGGTAGCAGGGTTGAGTAGGGCGGTTGGTATGGCCGGGATAATAGGTGATGTGCATGATCTCACGGGTAAAACTGATCGAGGAGCATCCGAGGTTATTGAAGGAGATTAATGACGGAGAAAATGATATCCGGGGAAAAATGTGATGCTTTTTTATTTTCCGTGTGATTGGGTTAGGGAGGGGCATGAGGAGGAGTTGGTTTGGGGGTTAAGGCGGAGAGCGTGGCTGAGGGAACCCAGCTTGTGCGATCCTGATCTTGGTATTGACGTCTGTTTCAATCATTGGGTGTTGGGACAGGGAGTAGGGCGAAGGACATTGGCGTTAGGTTCAGGGACTCTTCGAGCAGCCATGATACTCTCCGTTTACTACGCGCGGTACATGTGTGCAGGAGTTGCTTCGTCATATAAGGCAGAACATGACATGATGGGGCGGCTCAGCTTCTGGTCTTAATACTCCTATATGATGCTTCCTGTGCTGTTTCGCAGGTTGACTGTTCGGCTCCCGGCTTTAGCCCGTTCCAATGGTAGACCACAGGGGAAGAGGGCTGGGGGCCATCGGTCATCGAAACTTGGATGAAGGAGTGGAGCTTCGTGATGATCTGCTTTCCAACCTTTCTCTCGTAGTTGCCAGTAAGGTTCCTCTCGACGTCTTTGAGCGCGGAGAGCAGCTTCTCGACGACCGACATCGTAGCTTTGAGCTCTCTGACCTTCTGATCGCGGGCCCTCCGGAACGCCGCCAGGACGCCGGCGCTGGAGGGGACCATTTCGCACGGAGCAGAGAAAGAGTTGTGGTGTTGGGTGTGCAAACGCTCAGGGTAGCCACTCCTGTTTGGTTTATCCTACCAAGTCTTCCTCTGATTGGCCATAACCAGAAAACAGAGGAAGAAAAGAGGGACAAGACTGTTGGACTCAGGCATCTTGTTGAACGGAAATACAATAAACGGCTTCATGCCCGTTTGCCAGAGCCATTTCGTTAAAATGCCGACGAGGGCTTTGAGAAAATGACAAGTGTCGGATCCTGATTCAAAGTTCAACCCGAAAACATCCTCAGGAGTTATCCACATCTTCTGGTTTGATATCCTCCAGGCCCTGGTTCTCCAGACGTCACTTGTCGCGAACTTAGTCAACATGACGTGCCAGCCTCAAGTCCACGAGATAAGGGTTTTGTTTCACACATCTCAAAAGGTAACGAGCTTTCCTATTCAGAGTTGTGCATGGTTAGACTTCCAAGGCAACTAGTTAATGATAGGTTGTCCGTGTCTTACCACTCCGTAGCCAATGCTAACGTGTCAATCCTACGCCAACAGCCAAGGACGAGAGATCCAGAAGTGGAGGTTGCCAATCACGAGGAGAAGCTTGTCCTCAAGGGTCAAGAAGTTGAAAATCTGAACGCAAAGATTCAGGAGCAAGACCAACACATCTCCAGCCTGAAAAGGGACATCCAGAGCCTGAAGGATATGCTGCAGAGCAACGCCAACACTATCAGGGAGTTTGCAGATCTCAGACTTAACGTTATAGAAAAGTCCCCAGAGATTGAGTTACTCAGCAGTCTTCAACAACAAAGCAAGGCCCTTCATCAGGAACTTGAGCAGACGCGACAGCATGTGCAACAACTCGAAAAGTACAACGAGACCCTTAACCGGCTATACGACTTGACTACAGAAATTATCAAACTCTTGGAGCAGGGGAAGGAAGCATTGTGTGAACGCTATAATCGAGCCATTCAGCAGCTTGAGAAAATGCAGCACGATATCAATCTGCTCTGTGATAGATACAGCATTGAAGAACATGGGACAAGAGAGCCGGGGACCACAAACAAGAGGGTGGCAGGGGAGTCCAACCAGGATAATCAAGAAGTTCATGAATTGTTGGAACGAAATAAAGCCCTACAAGATGCGCTGGAGAAGATGACAAAGAGTAATAAAGAACTGTTGGCTGAAACTCAGAAGCTTCGTCGGGATCTTTCTCGGAAAAATGAAGAACTCTTAAGGGAGCAAGAGAAAGGCAGAAACAGCGAAACTGCCTTCATCAATAACTGACTGGGAGCTTCTCATCGCAGGAATAGTTCATTTTCTTTTAAGTCTATCATCTCCCCGAAATTCTTGCCCGGATCTTCCGCTTTTTTCACATGATCTGGAAGTTTTTAACGCTGCAGTCAGTATTTTTCTCGGAGTAGCTTTGTCGATATGTATGGCTGACTTGAATATGGCTGTAGATCAAATTTCAAATGTTGGGTCGTGTGCTGATTCCTGACCTACATCCTTAATAGGGTGCATTTTTTTAGCTTCAAGAAAAGTGAATTGGTCAGTCGTGCTTATATTGTGGAAGTAGCATGGATCTTCTGCAGTGCACGACTTGTTGCTGAATGTTGCCGTGATTTCCAGCCTTGATGTGATGGTCTCCATTGGGGCTTTTTTTTATTTGAACGTAAATGAGGGGTAGGCAGCGTTGCTGTATAGCACAGAGAGTTTTCCCCAGTTCTTCCCTACTCCCCCTCCAGGTTAACGACCAGAGTCCAGGGCTCATTTCCGAGTCGACATGTTTCGCATACCCAAAGGTCTCAACATCGCCTCAGTATCGAGGGAGCACCCATTTTTCTGAATTTTTGATGGTACTTTGCGGTAGTATTTACTGCAGACTGGTCACCTAAAGGTAAAACAGCTGTTATCCACGCTTTATTGAATATGCTGGATTTACAAGTTTCCAGTTGCTTGACTCTCAAGATACGCCAACCTGGCAATCTTTGACCTTGCCAGCTCCAGAAACTGACAATCCGTCTAATCCAGACATGGATGAATCAAATAGAGTAAACCTGATCTTTACGCCCGAAGACTTCGAGGCTCAGAGAGGGCAAGGAACTCTTCCAGAACAGGAACTTTCCGATTGAAGGTTACGTCACAGTCTTCGAACAGATGTAGCCTCCAGGAGATTGCCAAAGCTTCCTTTACTGAGGGCTCTCAACAACATCTTGGCTTATGAAGAAGAGAATTCCCTTCCCTGTACATCCAGCAAGGAAAAACTGGAAATTGGGTTTTTGGAGGACGATTGTATGCAACTTAACAACATTGGTACTTTCAAGCTCATGTCTCTGAGTAATGACTAGGAACTAAATGTGATATGTCGTCAGAGCTGATAGAAGCTTTTGACTAAGAGGCAAATCCTCAGATCCCTGAATAACAGAGTTATGAAGGGAATAGAAACATGTGTGGGGACTCTCTCCTCTTGTTTCTTGGCTACGCGTTACGCTGCACTGGACGTGAACGCAGCTGGTATGTTCTATAGAACCATATTTCATCTTAACAATGCCAACTTCGTAAAGTCGGTAAACTAAAAATTCGTAGCTGATCTCTAGCAACTCCACAAACCAATTGTTCCTTTATACTGTTTCGAAAATCCACAAAAACTTCCTCTCTGCAACATCACTCTTGGACCACCCCGACACTTCACTCTGTGCTCACCTCTTGACTCATCAGCTTCTACCAGAGAAAAAAACCAAGGAGGTGTTAAGAACTTCAGGCGAGACCAAAAGGGGATAACATTAAAAGATTACTCCACGAGCTCTCACCCTAGCTCATCACTGACCGAGTCCCAGCTCACCATTTACCTAGGCGACCTCTTAGACTCTCACCTCACAGGAATTGAGCTACAAATAGCTCGATCCCATTGCCCAAGCAACTTATATTGGTCTTTTCAAGACATAATTGGTGTCGTGAAGGATTGAAAAGGCACGCTCAACAAGGATCAGTTTGTTATTTCTCATCCTTGTATATCATCGACCACGTTTTAACTTACCATTCATCCATCCAAGTGATCAACCGCTTGCTTATCCTCGCACAGCTTTTCCGCCTTACATGAAGAGCTGAGCGCTTGCTCAGTCTCATCACCCCAGCAATCCATCCCTCTCTCTCCTCTAAGTCCTCAGAGCGACCAATTTTAAATAAGCAACTCACCCCTTCACTCCACCACCATGACTTCCAAGCAACCCAACCCCAATCATCTCCAAGCCAAAATTCAGTCCCTCGAGCGTGAATACGCATGCGCGTACAACGCCCTCAAACAGAAGGATGCCGCCCTCGAGCACTATGCAGAAGTCATCGGTGACCTTTACACGCGTCTCTACGAGAAGGAGATGACCAGCTCCAGGTCTTCTAATGACAAAGGTTTGATCAGGGCTCTTAGGGGTCTGGTCTTCGACCAGTGCACGAAGCACCACAATTGGGAGGTCGTCCCTTCTACAAACGACAAGCGCATCGTGGCACTGGAGAAGCTTCTCAGGGCTAAGGATTCGGAGATTGAGCGGTTGCATACGGATGCTATTGCCAAGAACCAGGAGATTGAGTCTTTGCAGACTCGCGTCCGCAAGCTGATTCTTGGAAGTGTCTCTGCCATGAGCAGCCAGTTTGACAGAGATCAGGCGTTTGATGAGTTACATAACACTATTCGCCAGCAGTCAGAGGAGATCAAGAACTGTACCCGGAAGAATGAGCTTCTTGAGAGGATTGGTGCGAAGAATCACTTCAAGACACGTGCTCTGCAAGAAGAGATTGGAATGCTCCGTATTAGAGAGTACAGTTACCTTAAGGAGATTGATGAGCTCAAAAAGAAGAACGACAAGCTGATTCGGCAGATTGCCAAGCTTGATGATCACATTAACAGGCTTGCGGAACACATTGTTGTGAGCAGCGGGCTCCAGGATTGGATCGCTGTGGGAATGCCTGAAGTGACTGCCAAGGAGGAGGACAAAGAGCCCTCGGTGGGGGAGAAGAATGACAACAAGGAGGAGGACAAAGATGAGGAGAATGATGAGGAGGAAGGCCATACTAGTGCAGGTTGGGCTATGGTCCCTGACTTCAAGACGGGGTCCTGCGTGGTTTCTTGAGGGATTCAGTTCCCCCGATAGAGCTAGCACCCCGGGACATGAGCTTATGGGTCTTTAGCCACTCCATTTCATGCTTTAACAGAGTACAAGTGTACGATACTAACAACCCCTCTACATAGGGATATTACTAAGGTACATGTAGTTTGATGTTCATCCTGTTCAAGAAGTGTGATAACTGCTTTAGAGACGTGACACAACCGCTTTGAGGATCAAGGCTGCTATTTCCTGGATACTAATAGATTCCTCACTGATATACAGCAGACGACGATACCAAACAGACTAAAGTGGTGATATACACACTGCCTTAGCCTTGGCCAGTCATGATCAACTAATCAGATATAAACTCTGTCATCCGCCTTGTTCCTCCGTTCTTTGAGAACAGGAGCACATGTTGCCTACAAATGGAACGTATAATATAGCTGCTATCAGAGTCAGATGATAAGTTTAAGGACATGGGGCGGTTGCCATGAACGCGAAGGTTGAGGTGGCCGAACAGACACGTCATGCCATTGCCTTAGCTTTTATTAGCTTCGAGTACTCGGATAGAAAAATCACCATCCTTCAGGGTTTCCTACCAGTATAGTCTTTTCTACAATAGCAGCCACGGAAGAGGGTGGCCTGTTCCTCAAATGAGGAGACAACACTTTGGAAGGGCAAGGGTGGGTGGGATCTTGTTATTGTCCAACCAAAGTTTTGCGCCTGCCATGCACAAATGTGGCCTCGATATGGCCATAACTTTTTTTTTTCTCAGTTCCATTCATACTCTCTCCTTGAATGTTTCCTTTGACCGCTTTCTTGCTTATATATTATCGTCGTGTTCCTACGCATCACAGCCTCCCACTCACTATCTTCGCGATCCAAGTTATTGATCCAATCCTGTCGTATCAAGCCGACTTCGAGATTCAACTTCTTGTCAGCTTAGCTATCTAGTTAGCTCGATATAAACCAAATGTCGCTCTATTTTTGATCTTACGATCCTCTCAACAAGACCGCGTTGTGAAAGTGGCTGTGACTTCGCGCAAACTTCCTTTCTCTGCATACAACACGCTGCAGAAGCCGAAACAACCCAACCGAAATGTCTGTGAACCAGGAACAGAACCATGTTGCACGGATCGACACGAATGAGATCCAAGGCCTTCTGAACGTCCTGGCTGAGTCAATCGAGGCTACCCTCAACTACCACCTCAATGAGATCCTGCGTGATCCAAGGACTCCGTCACCCCTAGCCCGAGAAAGCAGGAGGAATTGGTGACACTGCCAATGTACCCGTTGGAAAAGCAGCTCATGTATCAATGGCAGGCACTGCTGTTCTTGACGGAGGAGAACAAGCGACTCTGAGGAAGTGAAGGCACTGGTTGAAAAGCAGCCCAATAACCGACGCATCTCATTCAGCGGAAGGCCGAGCTCAGCGTTGAGAGGGAGAAACTTCACACTGAAAACTGCCAGTGTCGGCGTAGCATCGAAACCTTGGGCAATATCACCCGGGAGATCTAAGCAAAGCTTCATCAGGTGATCAAGTGTGCATGGACAAGGAGGAGCAGCAGCACAAGATTAGTGAGAACCTCTTGAGACATTGAAGCACTTCGTGAGCAGGTTGAGATGCTGGAGACTGACGGCCACCAAGCATCAAAGGAGAAAACGAGGCCCAACGTGAACAATGACGAGACCGTCAAGATGTTGCTCCGGCAGCTCAAGACGTACCAGCGGTGTGCTGCCGCGTTCCAGTTGCTTCACGCTAGGCAGCAGCAGCTCGACCCCACTCAGTGCAGCCAAGTGGCCGAAGGAAGCCCTGTAAGGGGTTGTATGATGGGCTTTGATGAGCTCTGCCGGTCGGCACAGCGTATCGTAGCCAAGACCAACGCGCAGGTCAAGACCTTGCGTGAGATGGTGACCACGCTGACCGAGGCGAGCAACGCTCAGGAGCAGGCAGAGCAGGACTGTGACCAACAGTCTGCATAAGCAGAGGGTAATGTGGGTGTAGGTGGTGTGCAAGTGCAGTCCAGGGTGTGAGTGCGCCCTAGCGATGGGCTGCCACGCTGAGCCTGCAGGACGGAACGGGCCCCTGCAGCTGGCAGTTGCGTTAAGCAGGAGGAGTCAGGGCTGGATGAACGGGCGGAGCGGGTTTCGTTGCAGTCCAAGTGGGCTGCTGGGTTGATTTTATTGTTTGCATTGGGGCTTTTTCTGTTGTGATGGTCTTTAGAGCATGGGCAAATCGGACGGGTGTTTTGGCAATACCTGTCAGCTGTTGAGTCCTTTGAGGTCCAATTGTCCTTTTGTATCCTGGCATCCTGTCCCTTGGCCATGGTCCACTCAAGATCAGCCCTCTTCGAGATATCACGACATTTGCCCAATCAGAGAAATTGAACAGCATAGAACGCCATCAAGTATGATGTTCTCGGGTCCAGGGTAGCTGGGGATTTATATGCCCAGATCTTGGAGCCTCTTTTCAATGGCCCTTGCGGTGTAGTGGTGTCAAGAGTCACTAGTAGGGTCCTGTGCGTTTGTGTGATGCCTGGCCTAGCAACCGGTTAGGAATGCTCAGGCGATATCTTTGTGCAAACAACAGCTTGTTTGACTTGGCGCTATGCTTTTTGCCAATGGCATTTTTGGCTTGTCAGTTAGCAGCAACCATAGACGATTCTCGTAGTAGGTCGATTAACCACAGATCGGTATTGCTTTCCATCACTAAGCCACATATCATATCAGGCTGTTGTTGTTGCAATTATTGTAGTCCCTGAACTCCAGTTGGATAAAACCCGGCAGATTCTTTGACCCATCTTCCTATTCCCTCAACTCAATACTCTCCAAAATCCTCTCTTCTCTCCCCTCACCATCTTATCCTTAACATCCCCCTTTACCCTCAACACCCGGTACTTCTTCCTCCTTTCCTCCCAACATCAAGACCCCAGCCTAGGCTCCGAACTCAGCTTTTCCCTCTCCCACTCCTCTGGGGTGAGACACCTCGCACTCCAGGCGTGGATTTGTGCAATCTCGTCTTTCAGGGCGGCATTCACGAGGCGGTGACGGCGGAGCGAGGGTTTGCCAGCAAACTCGGTCGAGACGATGACGGCTGTGAAGGCTTGGCCGCAGCCACCTGGCTCGGACAAGAATCAGGTGAGTTGACTGTTGGAGAAAAGAGGAGCATCAGGGTCTGGGTGAATAAGGGGTGAGGTAAACAGATATTTAGGGAAGTACGGGGTAGAAGGGTGGTGATTGAGGGGGAGGGATGCGAAAGAGCTGATAGATGAGAGTTTGATGAGGAAGAGAGAGAAGGGAGAGCTTTGAATCAAAATAAGACGTTCAGAAACCAAAAACATGAAGGGGGCTTAACCAGCATCGCCAACCCAGGGGTTGTTGAGGCTGGTCCAGGGTTCAGATGCACGATGCGGGGCCATGAGCCTAATGTGTCTCGGGTCCGCGTATTACAGTGACGTCACGTACCAGACTGATCCTGCACCTCGACGTGCGAGGCCTTAAGCCTCTCAATCAATGCCTCACGGATAGAGGCTTCTGTTATTTGTGTTGTAGCCATGTTGTTTTCTGTGTCTCACTGACTCGGCGTGGATTTGTTGAGCGTCAGCGGGTGAAAGGTAAGCAAGTGAAGACGTGAGAGTGCAGAATGAGGAGGGAAGGAGAGCCGATGGCGGAACCCCGCGCTAAGAGCCAGGGTTAGGGTTGGTAAATGCTCACAGCGGCGGGTCCTGGAGGAGAGGGGTGAGCTGTGGTAAACCTTTGTCAACAGAGACCTGCGAGATGAGCCTCGCGACGTCTGTCTTGCGGTCATTGCAATTCGCGCCCAGTACTTTTATAAGGAGAACATCCACAATGGCATCAGTTTCAAGCCCAGCTTTTACCCAGCGCGTGGTGCAGGCTATGCGCTCGCTGTGTGTCACCACTCATTCGACGTTCAGCACATTTTTTGTGCGTGTGCATCAGCTGCTAACAGTATGAAGCTACCCCGAGGAACTAGCCGATCGTGCCTGGGACAATGTTGGACTGCTGCAGGACAATGTCGCCCCAGCCAGTGGGGACGTCCCTCGTCGCGTGCTGCTCACGAACGACCTTACTGAGAGAGTCGCTGAGGAGGCTGTGAAGAAAGGGGTTTCGGTGATTGTGAGCTATCGTATGTCTTGAGAGATGAGCTTGGCTGCGATGCTCTTTGATGGTAATGAAGCTGACATACAAGACCCCTTCATCTTCCGCGGCCTCAAATCTATCACGACCAATGAACCGCACCAACGCATCATCCTTCGCCTGGCACAAGCCAACATTGCAGTCTGTATGTCACCCTTTTCTTTTCGAAATGCATGATAACCCATCTAATCACCCCTCTTCAGATTCCCCCCATACCGCCGTCGACGCCGCCCCCTCCGGCCTAAACGACTGGCTCGCCGACATCCTCCCATCCCACAACATTCCCCTCTCCTCCCGGTCCATCGCCCAGCCCCTGCGCACCCCTGCGCCCCCCGGCTTCGAGCAATCGGGCTATGGCCGCCTTCTTACCCTCTCCCAACCAACCTCCCTCTCCTCCATCGTCAAGGCCTACGCCTCCGGCCTAGGCTCCTTCCGCCACGTGATTGTCTCCCCTCCCCATAATGCTTCCGATCCGAAGGAGGCCCTGATCAGAAGTGTGGCCGTGTGTGCTGGGTCCGGGGCGGATGTGTTCAAAGATGTGGATGCCGATTGCTATGTGACGGGGGAAATGAGCCATCATGTGGCGTTGAGGTTGGGGATGCTGGGGAAGGCGGTAGTGATGGTGTTGCATAGTAATTCGGAGAGGGGGTATCTCAAGGGGGTGATGAAGCCGAGGTTGGAGGAATTGCTTAAGGAGGAGGGGGCGGAGGTGATTGTGAGTGAGGAGGATAGGGATCCGTTTGAGATTTGGGATGTTAGTGAGTTGTAGGGAGGGTATGCACGCTTGAATTCTTCTACCTGACGCGGCTGGGATAGAGAGGGAAATGAAGATTTGAGGGCTTCCATGGTTGGGGAGTGGATGAGGGTCATTTGTATCAGATGATGAGCGACTCATCCCTGAAAATTTGGACTGGAGATAGACTAGATGTGGTCAGAAAGGGCCGTAGATGCCAGAAGAGCAGGCAGCGACAGACAATCCCTGCGCTGCTGTATTAATGATTAACTAGGGGGTATCTAACGTAAACCTCAATCCGAACAACAACTCCCGGCTCTGCAACCATTACACACTGACTCAGCCGACGAAATATGACCCTTGGCGTCCGTCATAGCTCCTCAAAGCTTTTGACCTGGCTATCCGTCACCCTGTGGTCTCCTTCGGCTGGTCACCTTTGACCGCCCTTCGCCGACTGAGTCTCCTCTGACTTTTCCTCAGTTTCGCTCGTAGACTGACCCTCCTTTTCCCGATTCTCCCCATTCTCCTGTCTAAGCGCAGCATCCCCATCCTCCAACAAACCTCCCACATCCTCTCCTCCAACCCCCATCTCCTTCCACTTAACCAACAGCCTCCGTGGCATCTCCCACTCCTTCTTAGCCTCCTCAACCCTCCCTTCCCTAACCAACTTCTTCACCCTACCTACAGCCCTCACAACCTCCCTCGCCAGCTCTCGCGTCCTTTCCCTCCTCCTCTTCTGCTCTTCATCTTCTGTCTGGTCACCACCAGCAGACCTCCCCAACCCAGCCTCCGTCCTCACTTTCTCAGCCAGGCTATACACCTCGCCCACAACCTCTTGCAACTTCTTCCACCCTTCCTCATCCCCTTCTTCCCCCTCGCCTTCAGTAGCACGCCTCATCTTCCGTATCATCTCCGTCGCCCCAATCAGCCTCGAATAATTATCATATACCAACCCCTTGCGTTCGGCATCCAGCGCGCGCATCTCCGACGCTACACGTGTATACGCCGATAGGAGTTCTGCCAGGGATGCGGTAGAGACGAGGTTTGACACATATGCGGCAGGATCAAACCCCGGCGCGTCCAGCTCCGAATGAAACCCCACTGCCGGCGACAAAGGCTGGGTCACCTCCACTGTCGGGGTCGCGGGCAGAGGCTTGTTTGTTACCGACTTTAGATTGTAGTACTCTCGAAGCGCGGCGCGCGCGGTGCGTTTGGAGGAGGTTACCTGTGAGGAGGGGGGTTGTGGGACATGTTGGGTGTTGGGGGAGGTTGTCGTCGAGGAGAGGTCGATGCTGGGGCGGGCCGAGGAGGTTGGGGTTATGATTGCTTGGGAGGAGGGCGTGCGGCGGAAAGCTGGGGGGTCGCGGGGGGAGGCGATTGTCGACATGGTGTCTAGTCGTGCCCGCTCGAGGGCTGGTTAGAAGATAATGGTAGTGATGAGGATGGTGGAAGCAAGTAATGTTGAAGAGGTGACGTCGGCTGGCAGCTGAAGGTGAGGCTGACAGCTGACAGAGTGGGATTAAGATTGTGGGGCACCAAGGAATGGACCCGCTGCTTCACAAGGTACGTATCTAGCAACTTCACGCGTCCCATCACGAGGCAAGTGATGAGGAAGGTGAGACGCGAGTTTAGCTGAAATTTTTGGAAAATCGTCAAAAAACTCTTACATTCTTTTTTTTTTTTAGATTCAATGAGCAAACGTAAATTCTCCTCTTATAACGATTTGTAGTTTTGGATTTTCAATATTTAGGCAGAAATGATGATCTCCAACCTACTCGCCCGCCTCACCTCTTAAGCTCACCTCAACAAATATAAAATTCATCACCAATTCAACCCTCTCACTCCCATGCCCAAATTTCCAGCACTTAACCGACTAATCTAACCCTACGAACGAAAAAAAAAACACCTACAAAAACGCAACCATGTCCCAACCCCAAACCCCCCTCTCCATAGCCCAACAACTGCACACTTCCCTCTCCCAAACCCAGACCCCCCTCCCGACCCTCACTTGGCTGCAAACTCTCGCCTCGTCCCGCAACCCGCCCCCTTCCCTCTCCTCCCTCCTCGCGACCGCTCGCATGCGCCTCCTCAACTCAGACCTCACAACCCCCAACTTGCTCGACGCCCGCTGGAAGGCGCAGCACTCTCTCCCCGCCAACCTCGCACAGGGGTATATAGACAAGAGAGAGGGGAGGTTAGGCAGGGAAGTCGTCGTGCAAGTGGTTGATATTGAAGATGTGTCGAGGCCGAGGTGGGAGCAAGTGGAGGAATTGGAGGCCGAGGCGAGGGGGGAATATACTAAGGGGAGGGAGGTGGTTCGGTTGCCTTTGACGCCGCCGGGGACTGAAGAAGACGATGTCGACACTGGGGTAGCAGAAGATGACGAGTTTGAGTCGCAAGGGCCGCCTTCTAGGGGGGCGGTCGCCACCAACGGGACGACCGGCACTGCACAACAGAAAAGTCAAAAAAGTGACAAGAACTCTACGCATAAGCTCGTCCTGCAAGACTGCTCCGGGCAAAAGGTGTACGCCCTTGAGCTGAAGCGTGTGCCGCAACTGGGTGTGGGCAGGACGCCGATAGGGGAGAAGATTTTGTTGAAAGCGACGACGCTGGTCGCGAGGGGCGTTGTGCTGCTTGAGCCGGCCAACGTGGTGATATTGGGGGGAAAGGTGGATGCGTGGCATCGGGCGTGGTGCGAGACAAGGGTGAGGAGGTTGAGGGAGGCTGTAGGGGCGCCGCCGGGGGATGAACGAGGGCGGAGGGGTTATCGAGATCTCTAGAGACCGCTAATGCGGCTGGAATAAAAATTTTGGAGAGCTGAAGGCATGGATTTGCCATGATGAGAACGGAGATTTGGCATGGCTGGTTTTGCTGGAATATAGGGGACCGTTTTGCTTTCCTAAAAGCTCAGAATGACGAAACACGGCATATGGAAGCGAAACTCATCGTTTTTTTTTAATAGAGACGGAAACGTAATTGGGGCCCGACGTGCTGATGGACAGGGAGATAACTGTTTTACATGTCATCTGAGATTGGAGCGAAGAGTAAGAAAAAAAATCTGCCATAGGATTTTTTTGATCATGCCTTGGAAATTAGGCACCTGAGAGCAACTTCATACCCGTTATATACCAAACGCTATGGCAAGGAATCTGTGAACTTTCCAACAGGAGAAAACTGTCTCTGGCTCAACAGAAAGCTAACGAGGGATTGATCTAACCTAAGATCAGTAGAAGGCCTTGCAGTTTCAACAACGCCATCAGGATAGAAGCTTGTGGGTTCATTGAAAGCTTCAAGTTAGAATGTCAGGACGAGATGAGGGCAACAAAAGAGACATCACTAACAGACAGCTAACTAGATATCACAGACAACCTCCGAGCCAGTTCAGACAGCCTAGGAATCAACTAGCTCTCGGCGACTCACAGGAATGAGTGTGCCACGAGAAGACAACTTTACACACGTTCCATCCCAAGGTCATAGTAGTCTAGCCCCGCGTTCACCTGCCGCCTGCGTCCCCAAATTTGTTTGTTTATTACCTGACTACTCCTCCTAAAAAGGGGCACAAAAAAAAAAAACTTTGGTTTAAACGTTCCAAGCAGGGTTGAACTCATCCACAGAGCCCCCACAGAAGCTATCAGGTCCCCATAACTCGCATAGGCTCCCAGCCTCTGTGTTGGTGCTTAGTCGCAACACCAAACCGGTACGCTATGTGTGCAGTGCCAGGGTGGTCCCCTGATTGTTGGCAGGTTGAGACTTCACCTTTTATTATAAAGCCTCTTCCTGCAGGCGCTCGGAAAGGAGAAAAAGGGGGGGGGGGATAGGAGAGGAGCATTCGACTACAGGAAGTCGATCAGTCAGCAGTCAGTCACTCACACAGCGAGACTTAACAGACTGTGTACACCAGCTCTAGTCTACTCAGTCTTTTATCACTCATGCCTGTCATGTTTTCCTATTCGACATGCCTAAACAGACAGCTAAGTATTTCCCATGACAATGCTAACGTCATAACGTATCGCATTGCTCATCTTCAGCACAAGCCATGATTCATCTCACACAAATTCCATCACCTCTCGAAAAAAAAAAAAAGCCCCTAAGCCTTCCCAGCAACACCCCCCCTCAAACTTGCCCACCCCTCCCCACACCAAGGCGCGATCCACACCGCAACCTGCGCATCTCTCACTCTCCCGGTACCCGCATACGCCTTCGCCAAATCCTCTGCCTCCAGTTCCCCTCTGGGCGGCACACCCTTAACAGCTACTCGCAATGCCATCTCTGCCGCAGACCTCCCCAGCTCTTCACCTTCATCATCAGTAGCAGAGGCCCGTGCAGAGGCGGCCAACCCAGACCACCCGTGCGGCAGCCAGGGATGGTACATAACGTCCTGACGGGCTTGGGAGGCTTTTTGGTCTTGGGCCGTGACCACTTCAGTGCTGGTCTCAGTCGTGAGGCTACCTAAACCCGCAACGGCGCGCAACACGATACCGATGTCCTCCATCTCCGTGACACTCAAACCCTTCCCTTGGCCTTGGCCATCGCCATCCGAGGTGCCGGCCCCACGTAAGCCCTGTAGTTCAGACACAACCGCCTCGAGACCCTCTTCATCCCCGTCCAGCAAGGCAATGACTCCTAACAAGACCACGGCACGCACGTGCGGAGGGGAAGTGGCTTCCACCACGCCAAACAGCACATCTCTTGCCCGCTCGCGGGAGGCTTCGCTCCCTTCAGCCCAGAGGATTTGTGCCAGTAGACAAGCGACGTCGGGGTCAGAGTTGGACTCGTCCAGCGCCGCGTCCAGCGCAGTAACCGCTTCAGCAGGGGACTGTAAGAAGTACTTCGCCACTCCCGTCGTAACATGTGCAGATAACCTCACACGGGCCCGCTCCTCAGCCGTGAGTTCAGATCCCTCTTCCGACAGCTGCAGCGCCATTTCCGCATCTTCAACCGCAGCCTCATACTCCCCCGCCGCAAGCCGTGCCCTCGCCAGATCCGCCTTCGCAATAGCAAAGTGCTTCAGGTCTGTAGCGGCTTCCGTCCGCTCATACCTCTCCTCCAACCGCCCACACACCCCCTCCAGCGTCTCAACCGCCCTCCTCGGCTCCCCATTCCTCTCCTGCATCAACCCCAGCAAATGACTAAACCCTAACTCCCCCGGCTCGAGCGCCGCCAGCTGCGACAGCGCCAACAACGGTTGCAGCAGCGCCGTAATCGGCAACGCAGCCCCGCGAGCCGCCAACAGCATATCGAACATCGCGACCGCATAGTGTCTCCTCACCGGGCGGGACGACGCCTCCGCAATCGACGCCGCATGCGTAAACAATCCCCTCGCCTCCTTCACATCGCCCACGAGCAGGGCAACCAGTCCCTGGCCGAGCCAAGCATGCGCGTAATCCGGATCGGCGCTCTGCGCTTTAGTGAAGGCCTCGTTCGCCAACTGGACATCCCCCTGCAGCAGGGCGAGGGCTCCCAGATTGGTCCAGACGTGTGCACCGGCCTCATTGATATGCAGACTGCGGACAAAGGCATGCTGTGCCACAGCGGGGTTGACAGTAGACGTGACGACGCCCAGGGCGTTCCAGAACTCGGCGTTGCCTGCCTCGAGCTCGATGGCACGTTTGAAGCAGGCGATGGCGGTTTTGAGGTGCGGGGAGGCTTTCTTTTGGGAAGGCAGGCAGGTATGAGCGCGGAATTCGGCCCAGCCGAGGTTATAGTGTGCTACGGCCTGGGCGTGGACGTCGTGGGCGGAGGCTTGGATGGCGCGGGTGTGGGAGGTGATGGTTGCCTGTAGGACGGTATAGAGGAGGGACGAGTCCGTTTGGTCTCCGGGGACGCCGTTGCTGGGGGCGAGATCCTCGTCGGAGAGAATCTGCTGGACAATGTCCAGGGGGAACTCGGACAAACGGCCACGCACGCTGGAGAAGATTGAGCAGGCGTCGCCGACGGCCTTCCAGAAGTTGAATGTCTCCTGAATGGCGCGGCAGGCTTGCGAGGCGACCTTGAGTGTTTCCTTAGCCAGGTCGACCGCCTTGCCAAAGAAGCCTTTGTCGAGGCTGTCCATAGCGCTCTCGACCATAGCCTGCATCAGCGCGATGACGACGCCCTGCTCGTCGGGATGCTCGTCGGCCACAGCCTTGTACAGCGCAATCGCCTCATCGAACTCCCCCAAGTCCCGCTTGATATCAGCCAGGATAAACCGACTAAACCACGTCTCCCCCTGGATTTTATCCCTAGCAGTCTCCTCCAACCGCTGAGCATTCAAAATCGCCTTTGTCGCGGCGATGTACCTCCCAGAGCCATGATACGCCTCACCCAGGCCAACCCACGAATGATAATCCTCGGGCGCAATCCGCAGCGCAGCCTGGAACGAGACGATCGCCTTGCGATAGTCCTGCTTGTTGAGCTCAGCAACACCGAGCGCCGCAAACGGCCAGCTAATCCCCTTGCGCTTGGACCCCGGCGGCGGCTTGACCTTGCCCGAGTCCACAACCCGCTGCGCGACGAGTTCGACACGGTCCCAGTCGCCGTCGTCGGCGAAGGACCGGGCCAGGCGCTCTGCGGAGTAGACCTCCGACGGCGACAGCTCCACAGCCTTTTGGAAGCAGCGACGCGCGCGCTTCTTGTCTTTGGCGTAGTCGGCGTAATAAATGCCCAGCGCGGTGTAGGCGGGGGCGTAATTCAGATTATTCTTGAGTGCCTCCAAGAAGTAGGCATATGCCCCGGTCCGGCTCTTGCGCGCCGCCTTGGATGTGTCCAGGTTCCAGATGCAGTGGCCGACACGGTACTGCGTCTGGGCGAGGAGTTCTTTTTGGTTCTTGGCCTTCTCGAGCTGGGGGAGACAGGCCTGGAGCTCGGCTTTGGCGGTTGCGAAGTCGCCGTTGAGGGCCTTGACCCAGGCCGCTTCGGTGCGCACGCGGAGGTTGGATGGGTCGCGCTGGAGGGCACGTTCGAGGAAGCCAATCGCTTCGGTGTACTCCTCTTCTTCCTCGTAGATCAGGCCGACGCCGATAAGGGCGGGCGTGGATGACGGGTCGTGAGAGAGCACTTTGTCGAAGAGCGCCTTGGCTTCTTGATGATGACGCGGGGACTGGTAGAAGACCAGCGATGTGCCCAGCGCCAGGGAGAAGGCGTCCTCGGTATGTTGGAAGCGAAAGCCAGTCCGGGACCTCTCCAGCTTGAGATGCTCGACGGCCTTGCGCATCAACTCAACATTCATCTCGTGCTCCTCAATGTGCAGATAATACTCAGCCGTCAGCCTCAAGGCAAACAGCGAGTCGGCGCTGCTGGAGCCCTCCATGAACATGGCCAGACGATCCTCCTCCGTCAGCGGCACGTACGTAGTGGGCACGCCGCCGCCCTCCTCATCGTCTTCGCTCTCGTCCTCGTCGCTCTCCGCAAGCGCCGTCTGCTGCGTTGGCTGGGCGCTCTCCTTGGGGAACGGCGAGATCTCGCTGGTCAGGTAACCCATAATCACCCGGCTCAGGTCGCTGTCGGGGAAGAAGGTGCAGTACTGTCTCAGGACGGCCGGATCCCACTGCTTGACCTCCTTGTTGTCCTGCCAGTTGATGGCGATATCCCAGGCGAACTTGAACGGGTGCCGAATAATCACCATGTCGTTGGCCAGACGGCGGACTGTCGCCGCTTCCTGGTCCTTCTGCTCGCCCGGCGGCCAGGCTAGCATGCGGTCGTAGCAGTACTGCAGCTGCTTCTCCTCGTATGTGCGCCGCACATCGTCGTCGGTCGCCCAGTTGATTACATTCTGGTAAATCTCCAGCAGCCGGCTCTGGCTGTACACCTCGCGTTTGGTCTCGATCGTAACCTCCGCAACGCGGGCGCCAATCCTCGTTCGACGCTCGCCAATCAAGGTATTGATTCTCTTCTTCTCTTCCGCCTCCACAATCTGCGCCTGCAGCTCGTACGTCTTTCCCGGCGCCGGCACGCTCCCCTCAAGGACAGAGTAGATCGGACTTCCAGGCAGAATAACATCGAGCGCATCGACATACTGCAGGCGGTCGCCCTGGGTGCGGGCATGGTCGACAAACTTGTCGATGACGTCCCGGCACTTGTACAGCTCGTTGGCATCGTGGTAGATCTCGGCGAGGCGCACGGCCGTGCGCTGGTACTCTTTGAGCTTCTTGTTCTTCTGCCGCTGGTACAGCTTGATCAGGCCCTGCCAGGCCTGCGAGTCGCCCGGCTTGAGGGCGGCTGCGGCCAGGTACGTCTTTTCGGCCTCGTCGAGCTTGTTTTTCTTGTCGAGGGCGAAGGCAAGGAATATGTGGCTAACTTGGTGTTAATACGGGAGCTTGATATTAGAGGATCGCTATACCTACGCCTGGTAGTTCTTAGGGTCCTTCTGGAACACATCTTCGGCCGCTTCAATGGCAGCATCCCACTTCTGCTGCTTGATGGCGTCGTTGATGGCCCGGAGGAGGGCCTTGACGCTCGACATTTTGTGGGCTTGGACAAAGTTAAAGAGTGCTAAAAGCCCTCGGGGTTTACTGCAACATTCTCTGTCAGACCGCTGGCATGGACGTGCGTGCCTGTTGACATGAGTTTTTGCTTGGATCAATCGTCTGAAGCTTCAACGTAGAGTGAGAGCTTGAAGGAGGGGCCACAGTGCGGCCACTCGGCGCAATCTGTCTTGCACTGTGTGACCCAACTGGGCAGCCTTGCGAAAGTGCGATCTTGGCATCTTATCAGATCCCACATCTTTCAGCCTCGTCTCAGCCTCGTCTCGGCCACTCTTATCTTATCGCACCCCTGCAAAAAAGTTGAGAAATTGGGACCGCCGGACATCAACATCTCAAGTCTACAAGCCACCTATCAATCACCTTCCTCGACTACCTTTTCCCCCCGTTATGGACGCCGCACCCGCCAAACGCAGGAAAATTGCTCACCCTGACGGCAATGCCTCGATCGCCCTCGAGGCCGCCCAGGCGGCAGCGACAGGCGTCTCCCGGGCGCGCGCCTTCGTGCTCGAGACCGAAGAGATGCTCGACTCGGTCGACCTGGACTACTCCGAGGCCTTCGATGGCGCCGACGCCCTGCTTCACCGGCTGAAAGGCTCCATTGAGACGATTCCCGCCCACGATGCCCAGCCGCTGCTCGATGCGGCTGCGAAGCTCGAAAAGAAGCACAAGCTCAAGGTTCCCTTCCCCAGCCCGCCGCCGCCGCAGAACTCGAATTACAAGGTTTCGTTCGCCACGCCGGCGCAGTTTAATGTCGTGGGCAGTTACGTGGCCAAGACGATGGTTCGCACGCAGAGCGCGCATGGAATTGATATGATCGTGGTGCTGCCCGAGAGTATCCTGCAGGAGAAGGATTATCTGGACTTGAGGTACTTCTACAAGAGAGCGTATTACCTTGCTGTGGTGGCTGCTCATCTGCAGAAGGATCTGAAGGGGGAGGCTACGTTGAGCTATGAGTATCATAATGGCAACTCGTTGTTGCCGGTGCTCTCGGTCAAGCCCAATGGCGAGAAGGACGAGGATGAGAAGAAGAAGAAGAAGGGCGTGCTCGACTACAGGATACGCATCATCCCTTGCGCCCCCGAGTCCTTCTTCCCGCGCCAGAAACTGCACCTGGGAGCTGGGCTGGTTCGTAAGCACAAGGAGGGGGAGCAACAGGCCAACGGGCAGCCTGCGACACCTGCTACCCCTTTCTACAACTCTACTCTGGTCGCCGAGTCTAGCTACCTCCAATACCTCAAGCTGCTGCGCCAAACGGAAAAGAAGTGCGCTGCCTTCCGGAACGCCTGCATCCTTGGCCGCATCTGGCTTCAGCAGCGCGGGTTCGGGAGTGATGTGTCCAAGGGCGGCTTCGGATACTTTGAATGGGCTGTCCTTTTGGCTCTTTTGCTCCAAGGAGGGCCGGCCGATACCAAGGGGGCCGCCCCGCTCTCGCCGTCACTCAGCAGTACTCAGCTGTTCAAGGCGCTCATACAGTTCTTGTCAGTCACCAACTTTGCCGAGAAGCCGTGCGTGCTGGGCCAAGCGAAGCCAGATCTGGCGGGCTTCATTGAGAACGGACCGATCCTCTGGGACTCAGCCCGCCAGCTGAACATCGCCTTCAAGATGGGGCCCTGGTCGGCCGACCTGCTGCATCAGCACGCCCGGTGGACGCGCAAGCTGCTCGCTGACGGCGCTGTGGACCAGTTCCAGCCGACCTTCATCCTCAAGGCCGACCTGCCGACACATACCTATGATCTGGTGGCTCGCATGGACCCCGAGAAGGTATCCGAAGCAGCGCCGGACAAGGTCGCCCACGAAGCGCGCGGCCGGCACTGGCAGGTCGGCCACAAGGTCTATCGCATCCTGCGCCGTGCGCTGTCTGACAAGAACATGGAAGGCGGCGAGCGCGCCCGCCTGATCCACCTTAAGGTGTCGCCGGGCTTCTCGTCCTCGTCCTGGTCTTTGAACGAGAAGCCCCAGCCGCAAAAGGCGGGCACCCCCATCGAGATCGGCGTGCTCTTCGATCCGCTCAACATGGCACGCACAGTGGACCGCGGTCCGTCGGCAGGCCCTAGCGCGGAGGAGAAGGAGACGTGCGAAAAGTTCCGCCGCTTCTGGGGCGAAAAGTCGGAGCTGCGGCGTTTTGGTGGTGATACCATCCGCGAGACGTTGGTGTGGTCGGCGCAGACGCCGTTCGATCTCTGCGAAGAGATCATGCGCTACATTTTGGGGCTACACCTGCGGGTCGGCCAGCTGCAGGACGATATCGTGTTCTATGGTCGTTCCCTTCCCGCGCTGCTCTCCATCAAGCCGTCCGACACGGCGCTGTTCAACGTCGCCCGCAAGACCTTCACCTCCTTCGAGCGCGACCTCCGCGACCTGGAGGACCTCCCCCTTCGCATCCGCCACGTCAACCCCATTTGCCCCGAGCTGCGCCATTCCTCCCTCAAAACCCCCTCCTTCGGCCCCTCTAAGTCAGGCCCTCGCCCCATGGAGGTAGTCATCTCCTTCGAAGCCTCCGGCAAATGGCCCGAAAGCCTGATCGCGATCCAGCGCACCAAGATCGCCTTCCTGCTCATGATCGGCCGCCTCTTGGAGCGCTTCAAGCCCGGTGAGATCCGCACCCACGTCGGCCTGGACGACGCCCGCTACGAAACGGAGAACCTGGCCTTCCTCGACGTGATCTACGCCTCAGGCGCCTGCTTCCGCGTCCGCATCCAGGCTGATCTCGAAGAGTCCCTGCTTGAGAGGCAGACCAAGGACAAGACGACTGAGCAGTATCTTCGCCAGCGGGCGTCTACCCAGTTGGCCTCCTTCAGGAGGACGTTTGTGCATCTACCCCTCCACACGCAATACATCACCACCGCGACAACCCGCTTCCCCGCTCTGTCCCCAACCATCCGCTTGGTAAAACACTGGTTCAGCGTGCACAAACTCTCCAACCACTTCCCGCCCGAACTCCTCGAGCTCTTTGTGCTCCACACCTTCTTGGCCCCTTACCCATGGGATGTGCCCTCCTCCCCCACAACCGGCTTCCTCCGCACTCTCTTATTCCTCGCCCGCTGGGACTGGCGCACCGACCCTCTTATTATCGATACCTCGCTCAACGGGGAATTACCCGCGCAAGAACGGCAGGCTATCGCCACAAGGCTGGATGCGTGGCGCAAGCTGGACCCCGGCATGCAGCACACCGTGCTCTTCGTCGCTACGGCACACGAACAATCCGGTACGATGTGGACTTCTGTCGACGGACACCCCCGCCCGTCGAAGGTGGTTGCGGCGAGGATGACCGCGCTGGCGAAATCTGCTGCGCGGGTTATTCGTGAGCAGGGCGTTGATCTGGACGTGAGGAGGCTGTTTGTGCCGAGTTTGAAGGAGTACGACGTGCTGCTGTATCTCAACACCAAGGTCCTGAAGTCGGCGCTGCGGACGTACATCACCGTCGATCCCGCGACGGAAATGAACGGGGGGAAAGGGCAGGAAATCAAGTTCAAGAACCTTGCCCCCGAGACGGTGGAGCCCCCGTTACCGGTGGCACAGCACCCAGTGGATGTGTTGCTCAAGCAGCTGAGCGCAGTCTATGACTCCGCCGCCGGGGCATCGGGCACAGGGCCGTTGGTTTTCTTCCGCAGTGATACGACTGCCACAGAGGAAGGGGATAAGGTCATTGGCGCGGTGTGGAACCCGACGCTGGTTAAGCGTAAATGGCGTGTTAACCTTCCGACATCATACAAGCCGGTGGCTGGGGGGAAGGATGAGAGCGAGGATGAGGATGAGGATGAGGATGAGGATGGGAGTGAGAGGGAGAAGGAGAGGGAGGGAGAGGGGAGAGTGGAGGTTGAGGTGAATCGGGAGGGGATCTTGGCTGAGGTGGCGAGGATTGCGGGAGAAGTTGTGGAGAGGATTGAGGTGAAGGGGTTGTAGGCATGAATGACTTTTTTTAAAAAAAAAAGTATTTAAAATGCTGGTTGTAAGGTTTAAAATATAGGATTTAGGATTAGAAAAGGAGGGAGGGGCCAGAGGGAGGGTTTGGGGGGGGGGGGGAGGAGGGGAAAAGTTGGAGAAATTTAATCCGTTTGCTGTTGCTGTTCAGAAGACGGATTGAGATTGTCGAGATGGTGTTTGTGACATTATATACCTTGTTGCCCTAGAGGAAGTAGATATGTCGATCTCAGTCAGATGCCCTCAAACTGCGACGTCCCAGATATCGCTGTCAAGGGCAGATGCGAGATATTTATGTTGTAAGAGGGACGCCTACCGTCATATCTTTTAGGATCAAGCTGCTATTACGCGTATAGTGCCAGGCACATCAAGAGGGATCAAGTTCGTGCGAGCCATAGGCAATATCCATTACTACCTGATTGAGAGACTGATATGTCAGCCCGATTCATCATTCCTTCTCTATCACAACCCATCTTGACGCAGACACAACCCAAACGTCTAGGGTATGAGAACTCGTCCAATCAATCAATCAATCAATCAATCAATCATCAAACCGCCAAACAGTGACGATATCCCTAGCCTGGCGCATAACCGTCATGATAACCATCATCCATCCATCCATCCATCCATCCATCCATACAACCCGCCCATGTCATATCGAACAGGTCATATTCATAACCACTCAACCAAATCATAATCATTCTCTCCCGAGAGCTCGCTCAGTGAACCATAGCCTCCTGCTTCTGCCCAGCTCCCGTCGCACCAGCAGCTCCTTGAGCAGGACCGTCATCATCGACCTCCATCTCATCGGCGCCGTCTCCCTCCTCGTCGTACTCGCCCTCGACCTCGGCCTCGCTCTCGCCCTCGAGGTCGACGCTGCCCGTCTCTTCTTCCTCAAGATCCTCTTCGGCGTCGGCACCCTCCATGGCGTCGTCCTCCTCTTCCTCTTCCTCTTCCTCGTCCATCTCGTCTGCGCCATACTCCTCCTCGTCGGCGACCAGGTCGGCTTCCGGCTGCTCGGGGGGGAATTCGGGGGGCGCGGAGGCCTCGGAGTCCCTGACGTAGCACATCAGAATTGGAGCTTTATTAAAAAGGGGGAGGGGGGAAGGGGAAGGAGGGGAAGGAGGGGAAGGAGGGGAAGGGAAAGGAAGGGGGGGGGGGGCTGTGAAGAGGAGACATACCACTTAATAGCAAACCTCGTAACCCTAGGCTTTTCGGCCAGGATATTCCGACGAATCTTTTCAATGATGGGCTTTGCCGGCGGGTTATTTTGCAGCTCCTCCGTCTCATACTCGTTGTTGACGTAGTAGCCGACGCGTACGAACTCGCGGCCGTCGTACGCGCACGTCAGCAGGATCACCGTCACGCCCAGCAGCTCGTCGATCGGGATGCGCTTCGTGTCCGGCGGGTCGGCCACGAACACGAACTTGTTGATGCCCACCGGAATCGGGCCAACCAGGAGGGAGTCCAGCTCCTGGTCGTAGGCGTCCGAGGTGGCGGAGCCGACGTAGGTCAGTTTCCATTCGAGGTCTGAGCAGGGTTAGCGGGGATGTTTGTTCTTTTCTGGGCGTTCCAGAAGAAGGATGATAGAGACGATAGACGCGGGGGAATATTACCCTTCTGCAGCGGCTCGAGGCACTCGAACGTGATCTCAAACTCATACTGGTCGGTGAACTTGGCGGGGTTGTTCATGACATTGACCCCGAGGAGTGAGACGACCGACATTGTGGCGGTTGGTGAACGTAACAGACGATGATTTTTTTTTTTTTTTTACTATTTAGTACTAGAGACAGAAGTTGGGGTGATAGACTCGATGCAAGTATGAATTCAACGAGCCTGCGTATAATAGACTTGACCGGATAGCCTGTGCTGTTTTATGCCGTGTGCAATGGTAGATGTGTGTAAGGTAGGCGACAGGGTGAAAAATAACGTAAACGAAATGGAAAAACACGACTGCCACGCGATGCGCGGGGAAAATGGGAAGAGACTCTCGACCTCAGTCACGGAGTGGATCGTGGCACTCTTGTTTATTTAGCACGTCAAATCAATGCGTCCCCCTGTATCTACGGGTTCCAATCGATAAAATCGATGTAATGCAATCAACGCAATCCAATCACAGCGGCCATGAATGGAACCCGATGCCGGCGGGACTTTATAGCAGCACTGGCCTTCTTGAGAGAGGGGTGAGGGAGAAGGGCCAGACCCTGAATCTAGGGCAGCCACGCTACCGTCGCGCTGTGTCGCGTGTAAGGTAGGTTAGGCAGTGTATGGTAAAGTGGACGCAGCGGTAGCCCAGAGAGAACGCGCTCTCTCTCTCGCCAGAGCCCAACTACTCCACACCTGCCCCGCTACTTTTGACACTGTGCCCCCGCTTTTGCCAGTTTCTGTTTTTGTTGGCTTTCTTGGCAAAGTTGATCCACGCGTCGTCGTTGACGGCACGTGGCTGAGCGAAGGCCCTTGCACGCACACCGCCACAGCTCGGCAAGCACCAGCCATAGAGACCCACTGTGGCTCATTTTTTTCGCGACAACATCAAGTCCTGCTGCTTGGTGTCGAGTTTGCTCTCTATCGCTCGTTCGCTGCTTGCTCTTGTGCCCTGCTTGCTACTCCTATTCAAGTCCTTCCCGGCTTGTAGTCCAACCATCGCAATTCGCAGCTGAGAACCACAGTAAAGCTGTGCGCGACCGCGCTGCTGCGACATGAAATAGCGAATTGCATTTCTTGCACCTTTCTTCCTCCCCCCCTCCCCCTTTTTCCCTCGTGGTGCACCGGCAACTCATCCATTGCCCATTGCCCTCACCTCTTCGATTCTTTGTCTCGAGCGCGTCATTGCTGTCGCTTCGACAAGATTCGCGATCTCGCGATCCCAAAAGCTCACACTCGGTCACATTGATATCAGCATGCGCTAGTCGCAATTGTTATTTCATCTTCGACCGGCTCGAATTGACCAATTCACGTGCGCTCTGCCTGCGACCGCGCTTCGACTCTCGCGAGATCAATTGACACCAAGTCCCCCTACCTCTGTGATCTTCTACTTTTCACAAGATTAATAGTTTTTTTTTTTTTCCCAAAATGGCCGACGACTACGACCCCGCCCAGACCCCGTGGCCCGAGAATAGCGGCTACGTCGAGCCCAACCCCGACAATGCCCAGCCCGACACTACCCAGCAGGCCGAGTACAACGTTGGCTCCGAAATCTCTGCCGCGGCCGAGGAGCCCGAGTATGATCCCGCCTCGCTGCCTCTCACGACCGACCCAGCTCCAGCTCCTCAAGCTACTTCGTTGTCCCCCCAGGTCCCAGCTGCCGAGGTGCCCCTACGCCCATCGCCCCAGCGCGCCGCGCCCCCGAAGAAGAAGCCGCGCACTGCCGGAGGGTTCATTGCGGATTCGGATTCCGAGGACGAAGCCACTGCGAAGAATGCGCCTGCTCAGTCTGCTACCGACAATGCCGATGCTGCGGAATATGGTGCTGCCGCGAAGCCTGCTGCACTCGTGCCCGAGAGCACTACGACCACGCCTATGCCGCCGCCTGTCCCGACCGTTGACAGGATCGCCCAGCTAGAGGATCGCGTACGCGAGGATCCCCGAGGTGCCATGGATGCGTGGTTGGGTTTGATCCTCGAGCATCGCGCTAGAAACGACATCGAGAAGGCCAGGGCGACGTATGAGCGGTTCTTTGCCGTCTTCCCGCAGGCTGTAGGTTCTCTCCCCCTGATCTCCCGTAATGTCATGTGTGCTTTAAAGCTGACTCTTCTTCAGGCCGACGTCTGGGTCGACTATCTCAACATGGAGCTCGAGCTCAACAACTTCCCCGAGGCCGAGGCCATCTTCAACAAGTCACTCATCTCAACGCCCAACGTCAACCTCTGGACCAAGTACCTCGACTACATCCGCCGCCGCAACGACCTCAACGACCCGACCGGCGCCGCGCGCACGACTGTCGCCCGCGCCTACGAGTTTGTCATCGATAACATCGGCCTCGACAAGGACTCGGGCAAGATCTGGGCCGACTACATCCAGTTCCTCAAGTTCGGCCCCGGTACCGTCGGCGGCAACCAGTGGCAGGACCAGCAGAAGATGGACCAGCTGCGCAAGGCCTACCAGCGCGCCGTCTGCGTGCCCATTGCTAACGTGAATACGCTCTGGAAGGAGTACGACCAGTTCGAGATGGGCCTTAACAAGCTCACCGGGAGGAAGTATTTGGCCGAGAAGTCGCCTTCTTACATGTCGGCCAAGAGCGCCAACACAGCTCTTGAGAATATCACCCGTGGCTTACAGCGCACGACGCTCCCTCGCCTGCCCCCCGCCCCGGGCTTTGACGGTTACGAGGAGTACATGCAGCAGGTCGAGATCTGGAAGAAGTGGATCGCCTGGGAGAAGTCTGACCCTCTGGACCTCAAGGACGACAAGGACCAGCCGGGCCTGTACCACAAGCGTATTCTCTACGTCTATAACCAGGCACTCATGGCACTGCGCTTCTGGCCCGAGATGTGGGTCGACGCGGCCCAGTGGTGCTTCGACAACGACATACGCAACAAGGACGGCAGCTCGGCCGGCCTGGATTTCCTGACTCGTGGTATTGAAGCCAACCCAGAGAGCGTCCTGCTCGCGCTCAAGCACGGCGATTACATCGAATCGACCTACCCCGCCGAAGAGAGCGACGAGGCCAAGATCGCGCGCGGCAAGGCGGTGCGCGCGCCCTACGACAAGGTCCTGGACACGTTGTACGGCATCATCAAGGGCCTGAAGGACCGCGAGAGCGCTGAGGTTGCCCGCCTGGAGGAGCAGGCTAAGGCGGCCGAGGCGGCCGCCGCGCAACAGCAGCAGAGCAAGTCTGACGAAGAGGACGATGATGACGAGGACCAGGCGCGCGCGGACAATTCGCCCAAGGCTAAAGTGCAGGAGCAGATCCGCGCGGTCAAGCAGGCGTATGCCGCGCAGACGCAGGTGTTGTCGAGGACGATTTCGTTTGTGTGGATCGCGCTTATCAGGGCGATGCGTCGCATTCAGGGGAAGGGCAAGCCGAATACCGAATTAGGAGGGATGAGGCAGGCTTTCCAGGATGCTAGGCACCGGGGACGATTAACTAGTGATGTGTATGCGGAAGTTGCCAAGTTGGAGTGGCATATTTATAAGGACCCGGCGGGCGGTAAGATTTTTGACAGGGGCGCAAAGTTGTTCCCGGAAGATGAGAACTTTGCGCTAGAGAATATCAAGTATTTGCATTCGAGGGATGATTTTACGAGTAGGTCTCGCGGCCCCCCCCCCCCAACGCCTCTCTCTCTTCTCTCCCTTTCCTTCTTCTTCCCCCCCCCCCTCCCCTTTTTTTTTCCCTCTCTTTGTTTTTTCTTTTTTTTTTAAAAAAAAACTCCTCTCCTCTCTCTCTTTCTCTCTCCTCTTCCTTTCCCCAATTCTATGCTAGTAATCCAAGCAGGGTACTGACTCTTCCCAGACGCCCGCGTCCTCTTCGAAACAGTCGTCAACCGACTCACCTCCAAACCCGAGACCGTCCACAAGGCCAAGCCCCTCTACGCCTACTTCCATAAGTACGAGTCCCAGTACGGCGAGCTAGCCCAAATCACCAAGCTCGAAAAGCGCATGGCCGAGCTCTGGCCCGATGACCCCAAACTCGCCACCTTCAGCGCGCGCTACTCAACCGAGAAGTTCGACCCCATAGCCGCGCAGATCATCGTCTCTCCCTTGACTCAGCTCCGTCCCAAGAAAGCCCTCCTCCTCCAGTCCATCGAGCAACCTTCCACGACATCTACACAGTCCTCTCCCGCCCCGCAACAACCCCCCCTCCCTTCAGCTGCTCGTGCGAGCCCCGCCCCTACTGCTGTCCTCTCCTCAGCAGCAAATATCACCAACTCCCCCAAGCGTCCCCTCCCCGCCGACGACTTCGATGACGGCGGGCCTTCAGCGTCCGGCAATCCCCCGCGCAAGATCCCCCGCGCAAACGACTACACCGAGTTCGTGCGCGGCGCATCCCCCCTTAAGGGAGCCGCCGGCCGCAGGCTCGACCAACAGCGTCGCCTCGGCGGGCAGGCTGCTACCTCGGCACCGCCGATCGCGAGGGATATTACCTTTTTGCTGTCGCAGATTCCGAGGGCAGAGTTTTACGACGGGCCGAGGTTTGATCCGCGCAGGGTGGTAGGGTTATTGGGCGCCGTGACGGTTCCCGAGTATGCGGTTTGGAAGCAACAGCAACAACAACAACAGCAGCAGCAGCAACAGCAGCAGCAGCAGCAACAGCAACAGCAGCAGCAACAGCAGCAACAACAGCAACAGCAGCAGGGGCAACCTAGATATGGCGGGGAGTGGAGGAGAGGTGAGGAGAGGAGTCAGAGTCCTTATACTGGCTCCAGGGGCGGAGGGTACAGGCCTCCTCCTCCGACGGCTGTGGTAGGTGCTAGGCCCGGGAGTGCGGCTGGTGGGGGTGGATATGAGCCCCCTCCGCCGGGTGTGCCGACTGCGGCCGCAGGGAGCTTCACGTTGCCACAGCCGACGGGGTATGGGTCTTTTGAGACGGGTGCCGCTGCGCCAAGTTGGCCGCCGGTTGCGGCTTATCCCCCGCCGGCTGGGATCCCTCCTCAGGGGGGGCCGCCGCCGGGGGGTTTTACTGCGGGGGCTCCTGGGGGTTATGTGCCGCCTCCGACGGGGCAGGGAGGGAGGTACTATTAAGAGTTCAGGAGAATAAATGATGAGAGAAAAAGGATGAGGATGTGAAGGGGCATAATGGGGAGATGAAGGACATGGAGAGAAGAAGGGGGAAGGTCTAGTTACTAGGTACCTAAGTGACTTTGTCTAAGGGTTAAGCTACATACTGGTTAATATCCAGCCAAAAAAAAAATGAAACTAAAAACGCGATGAACAAGGGCAGACGGAAGCATGTAGTTAATGATGAGAAAAATAAGATGCTGACATCCGTCTGAAGCAAGCTGCTCTATACGATTTTCCTTCTTTCCTCGGCTTTGTGAGTTCTACAAGGCATTAATACCACCTAAGCAGAACATTGATCCATCTCCTTCAACAGTTTCTCATCCTTCAATACTATGTTAGTGACTTCACACTCCCAGGGGTTTTGTAGTGGGATAGATGTAAAAAAGAATGGTCCCCCTCCCCCTCCAAATCCTGTGGTATAAATCGTTTTTTTTTTAGATTAAATCGATTCACAACCCAGGTATCTATTATATGAATCCGGTAGACTTGTGTTGGCACTCACCTTACTTTCGGAGCAAAGGGCTACATGGCTTTATCAGAAGCTATGCAGAATATTGATTGTCAGGATGTCTCAAGACCACCACCCAGATACGTGTAGGTATATGTTTACATCCTACCCACTTAACTTCAAACGTTCTGTTCATTTCAACTCATGGTATACTAGCTCGGGTAACCATTTGGCTCCGACTGATGTATAGAATATAGGAGCGCGGTGATAGTCGATCCATCTTTTTTTTTTTTTTTTCACATGCCAGTCGCGAGCTATGACAATATCATCATATCTTGGTCTCTTGGTCATCATGGAATTTTTTTTGTCTGATGAAATAATGTAATTAAACCGTCACATCCGTCACATATTCAACCTGTCGGAGTTAATCCTACATTATCCATGTGAACATAATCTGTGGTTACGAAGTAGTGATGAAACTGCTGGCTTCAGGGGGTAAATCAACAACCCCCTGCTTCCTCAGTCCTTGCTCCCTTTTCTCTTTCTTTCTCATTCTCGTTTTCATTCTCTCTCACTCTTACACACATTTCTCAAATAAACTCCATCATCACCTTTAGTTTCTTTTTTTTTCTTTTGACCATTTTTGTCTCCTCATTTTTGACCACCAGTCTTCAGATCACCCACAAAAAGATGACCTCCAGCAATGAAAACACCACCATTCCCATCTTCATAACGCCCCTCCGCGTCTTTACCCCTCCCTACCGCCCCCTCCCCCTCCTCATCAACCCCTCCCCCTCCTTCCCCAGCTTCAACATCACCCTCGCAGCCCTCGATCACGCCCATGCACTCCTCGCCCGGCACAGCCTCACGAACACTGTGTGCGATGTCCTCTTTGCCATCCGCGGCTTCGGTCGCCCCGGTGCAAAAGAACCTGAGACAGGGAGGGTGTTGACGCTGTTGGTTGTTGCTGATTGGGTTGATCCTCCCGATCCTGGCGCCAACGAAGGGGTGCAGGGGCCGGGAAAGGGGAAGGGGAAAGGGAGTGAGATTGTGTGGCCTACAGTGGTGAGGGAATTGAAGAGTTGGGTTGACCAGCAAATTGACCTGGAAGGGCTGGATGTCTGCGTCGAAATGATCGATCCAGAACTGCTAGTCCGCAAGCGGGTGGCCCCGGTGTACAGCTCTGCGTTGGCGGCGCTGGATCCTGAGCCGGAGGTGCTGATGCAGGAGACGAGGATGCTGGAGCGGAACTGGGCTACGATTCTCAACACGGTTTGGCAGATCCTGGACAGATGCCCTGCTACCAAGGGCAATGTTGTCTGCATCCTGATGTGTCGGTTAGATACGGAAAGAGAGGTGCAAGAGGAAGGAGGGGGATTAGTTGCTTATGCTGGGGTAGGACAGAACAGTCTAGAGTTTGGTTGGGGGAATGCGTTGAGGGATGTGAGGGAGTGGAGAGAAAGCGATGAAGGGATGGAGGTTTGGGGGGATGATGAAGGGCTGGATTTTGGGATCGAGGGCGTGCCGCAGGGGGAGCAGAGTCTAGTTACGAGCTGGTGGATTGCCAGGCCTCTTCAGCCTCATGCCCTCGAAGATGAAGGGAAGGAGAGGGTCACGGTTAGACGGGGCCCGGTTGGGCCAGAGATCTGGCTCGCCGGGAACAAGGACGAATACTCCCTTCGAGTCGACGCCGGCCACGACTTCTCTGCCTGGCGTCTTCTCTCAGAGTATCCAGACAGCATTCCCGTCTTCCCGGCTGTTGGCACGATAGGCTGCTGGGTCGACGTCAAGCTTCCCGGCACAGGAAAATGGATCACCCTGGCCTTAACTGCGTACCACGTCATACGCCCAGCACTTCGCGGGTTTCGGGTTAAGGCTGACCCGAAGAGATCAGGCGAAGCGATTCCCCTGCCGCCAGTGGAGGGGAGTCCGTGTTGGATGGTTGATAGGTACGGGTTTGGTCCGAGGCCCAAGGAGGGGGGAGGGTCGGAATTCCGAGGGAATTGGCATGAAGACATGTTGAATGACTGGCTTCACCTCCCCTGCTTTCAATCCCCCTCTCGTCTCCGAGACGCCATTACGACGGGGGACCTAGAGAAGGCCGCCTCATCACCATACAAGGACCCCGACAGACACCGGCAGCGCCTTCAGCACAACCGAGACTTCCTCGCAAACGAAAACCACGACTTTGGTATCCTCTGGGCTGCATCGGGCTTTAACCAACGCTCATCCTCCGGCAGCCGGTTAGACTGGGCGTTGATCAAGCCTTGGGAAGACAAGAGAATCGGGGAGAATAAGCTCCCGTCCGGGTACGCCTGGCAAAGGCAGTACCCCTACTCAGACGCGGACGAGCGTTTCCCCGAGGAGTCGACTTTCTCAGGGTACATGAAGCCCCCATGCCCCTCACACTCCCTCCGTACCATGCCCGCCGGCAGCCAAGTCTTCAAACTCTCCCCCGGCACGGGCCCAACAACCGGTATCTCCAACGGCCCCCATCTCAAAGCCCACTTTCTCCTGCGGGAAGCCTCATACATGTCCCAATCCCTGCAATCACCCAGCCCTTATACATCAGAATGCATCATCTTCCCCCCACCCCCTGACAACACCGAACTGCCCGAGTTCGACCCAAACGCCGGCTTGGGGATGCCACGACGAGCAGTGCCGTTTGCGAGTGAAGGGGATGCAGGGGCAATAGTATGGGATCGTGAGGGACGAGTGCTGGGAATGGTATTGGATGGACAGCTGCCACAGCAGTGTAGACGGGGAGGGGGTTGGGTGGCGGTGATGCCGATTGAAGATGTTTTTGGGGGGATTAGGAAGAAAGTGGGGGAGGGGGTAGAGGTGAGGTTGTCGGAGGGGAAGAATGGGGAATGTGAATGAAGTAGAGGAAGAATGAAAGGATATGGGAGACTAGGGATAGAGAATTGAGAGGAGCGGAGCGGATGGGGTTTTGAGAAGCGCTGAAGCAGCATTGAGATTTTTAATTCAACAGGGTATACAGAAGTGCAATGCATGGGAACCAATAGATAACATTCAAGACTCGCTTGATCCCTTAAGCTCAAGATCTTTGATGGTCGTATTGTTTGTGAGTGGCTGTGCTTCTGGTGCAAGTTTTCATGTTTTGAACTTTTATAGCTCAAGAACTCCATACCATATGTCCAGCCAGGCTCCCTCATTCATCTAGATCACTTCCTCAGCACACATCTCTCTGTCGATCTCGAAAAAATTTTGTCAAGCTCTATGAAACTCTGTAACTGTCGTGGGCACCACTTGTCTACCTTTGGACACTGGTCCCTCTTGTAAACAATTTCCGTTCTTTGTGGTTGAGCTAATATCAGGAATATAGGGCTTAGATGAACTTGGGACCTTAAGTCAACGATGGGAAAACCATTCTTTTTTTTTTTCCAAGGATCTGGCACGGTGCAAGATGTGTTAAGCATGAACTGTCAGGATAAGAACAATCATGGCCTCAGATGGTGAACTTATTGGGAACTACCACCTGTGGCTATACAGACCAACTGAGTTGTGAGCAGATAACGATTGCTAAATCTTTATCGATAGCTACAAACTCAGTAACTGGACTACATGAGAACACGTAGCCAAGTCTTGTTTTGTGTGATACTTTTAGTTCTTGAGATCTTGAAAAGTCGGGCAATCCTGGCTTTTGTGTACGATGTGAACTTGAATTAACCTTATTACCATTCCTGAGCCATTGTGTTACCTAAGTCCCTACAAACTATGAGACACAGATCTGTGGCAAATGCCTATCACATCCTTCAGATGGAATCAAGATGATATCTGCCATATGTCCCAAGTGGAATAAAGATCCAGATGTAGCATGTAGCTCAGCTGCATCTTGCTCCCGTGGGTGGACATATCCAAACTGTTGTATTTCCTACGTTTGATGATGCACTTGGCAAGTTCCACCTCCAGTCTGGCTCGAACATGTTCTCAGTGCAAGGGTGCTGCATATATAGGTACCTATCCATGCACTCGTGTTCTAAACTAGCATAAACTCACATTATCAGGTACCTTCGGATGGCGATGAGACCTTCCAGAGCTCCTCATTATAGGATTCAAATAAACATGCTAAGCCAATCTTCTTGAGACTCCCTGCGTAGGATTACGGTGTAAAGATGGGGGTTTAACCACCAAGCCCACAATCATATCTATCACATTAGGGCCGGAACCTGTGTCAGCCGCAAGTTACCACGGTGTGGTCACCGCTGTCCGTACCTCGGTCAGCCCCAGCTCCACTAAGATCAAGTGCATATTTAACCTTATATAAGAGCCATGCTCATTTGCCCTCACGCGCGTGTAGTTTAGAAGGCAGAGCGTCGTTATTCTGCGGCACAAATTATGCTTGACAGATTCCCTCAGGGCCGCATGTTCTGCAGGGCAGCGCTCGAAAAATGCTCTCCATTTTATACTTACATACATCTATATATCTGTACATCAAACAACCTGGAAGAACTGAGAGCAAGGAGGGAGGGATGACAATCAAGCTGCTGATTACTCTCTGCTGCTTTCCCAGGTCACTTTGCACTCAAGACTGCAGAGGATCACCGAGTTTCAATCCATCAGGACAGAGCAACATCTGATCACAGTGCCAGATTCTCCATCTGATGAGTTACAGGGCCCTGGACGAGACAAGAAATTGAAAAAAAAACCACTGACTTTTTTTAAAAAAAGAATTTGTCACCCATCAACACATATATCTCAGAAAACTTTCCTGAAGGCGTGAGGTTGAGGATACCATGCTCCCTTGAGTTTGGATCCTACTCAAAGTCAGAACTAGGGGAAAGTGAGGTTGTTAGTTCGATGAATGCCCTCATTGAAAGAGCAAAACTCTGAGTGAATGAGCAGAAGCCCCCAGGCACTTTCTTGCTCCGTAGCTCACATTGGTCCCTAACATCAGATCCTGTCAAAGGGGACAATTGGGAAAGGGATATTCCCATTGTGATGTGCTGCCTGCCAAAGAATAGCATTCTCGGTGGGCTCCTTGCCATTGTCGTAATCTGTAGCTCTATAGATGCCCGGACCGGCCAGCACAATAGCAGTTGACCAAGTTCTGCGTCATCACTGCCGCGATCTGATCTTCTGGATAGCGTTCACGCAGATGTGAGGCTGTTCGGCCGGCTTCTTACCGCTCATTGAAAGGCGCTCCGTTGTGTCAATGGCATTCAGAAGGCAATGATCTGATTCCTGGCAGGTTGATTCGAAAGAGCTGGCGCTGCTAGGGCTGTTCGTATGTCTGAAAGTCTTGTATGGCTCCTGCCAAGCACTTCAGCCCTTCGGGAATATCGCGAAGATCGCTGTCGCCAGCCCTAGCCTCTCCCGTGACTATAAGAATTCCCAGACGCTTCCATGCTCAGTCAACCTTTCCCTTCACCCAACAGCCAGCAACCATTCTTTCTACATCTTCCACAGCTCCCAGCATCCGCACCACACCCAACCCCTCTCCAGCTTTTAGCCACTCCAAGAATCGAGGTGAGTAAGCTTTTTGATACGACTCATCCAAAAAAAAAAAAACAATATGAAACAACACACGTCCTCCAAACGTCCGGTTATCAACGCAACCAAGTTGTCTTCTTCCCTCTCTCACCTCTGTTTTTCTGGAACTCCACTTTCCCAATCGAGTATTTTCCAAATACTGCATCTGCGACACATCATTGGGCGAGCAGACGGCAACGTGGAGACGGCATGTATAAGCGCCGGTAAGCGCGCACAAACCCCATGATCCAAAACCAAAGGATCCGGTGAAGCCCAAGCGCATCGAAGACTGAGAACGCCGACATCATCAACTCTCTTGACGGCGCACTCCTGAGTTTCTGCTTTTCATAACCCGTGGCAGGGTCAGCAAAATCATAGTCAGCCGGAGTTAATAGAGTCAGCGGGCCTTGAACACGTGTGACAGGGCAAACAGCTGGACTCAGCAGTTCCCGTTGATTTTTTCGGTATTTTTGGGGGCATACACTGCTCCTTTTTGCATGGGGGTTTCTGGCCAGACTCACAACCTGAAGCATCGGCAAAATACAGAAAAGATAAATCTTGCAGCCCACTCTGCCTACCTTTTCATTTTGCTTATCTCTCACTCTCTCTCACTCTCTGCCTCTCTTTCTCTCCTCTCCTGTGCTTTCTCTGCCCGTAAAACTCTCTATTTTTATTTTTATCTTTATTTCCGCTGCATCCTCTCATCCTCCTCTTGGTCCTTCCACAACTCTACCCTCCAGGTCGATCCCAGCCCAAGCCAACTCAGGGCTGCCTTGCAATGCAGTGCGGCCTGCCAGCTCCAGGGAGTTAGCGAACCTCACGGGCCTTTACCGCCTTTACTATTTCTGGACACTTGACTTGGCGCTTGGCATCGCGTGTTATTACATCGCCATCACTGTCATCATCACTATCGCGATCCCTCTTTGCCATATCTCCCATACCTTTACGCTTCATATTTTACCTAGACACCCGGGTCAAATTGGTTGATTACTCTCCGGATGGTCGTCTGGCCGGCTCCTGACCATCACTGACCTTCTCTACTATTCAGGTATACCCAGCGTGTACTTCACCAAGTCTCCCACCGTGCTGCATCTCTCTCTTCCCGGACATTTTCTGATTCCAGCGTAGCTTGAGGACTGGACTGGCCGTGAGGTCTCTTGGTAAGCACTGGCTTTGGCTCTGGACGCATTCAGGTATCTTTCCTATACGCCTTGATTTGAGCCGAAATCATCACATCCTTTATTTTTCTTTACTCTGTGACACACATATCTCAAACGCAGCTCTCCGTTTGACTCTAACAAACACCGCTAACCTGTCATTCTAGACCTCCAGCAAACGCTTTCCCAGTATCTCATCACTTCTGCTTTTTCAACCTCTCGGTAAGCTGCCGTCTTACACGCCAGCCTGTTCTTTGCCTGCCTGCTGGTCTTCAACCCTTCTTTTCTTCAAACATTTCCCTTCCCCCCCCCCACCCCCTCCCTGGGTTCCAAGTCTCTGGTATATATTTCTTCTGAAACATTTCGTATACTTCTCTACTATACCTCATTTACACATATACACAACATACACAAAAAAACGAAAAGGCAAACAAACACAAGAAAAAAAAATTGAATGGTCTGGTAATTTGGCATTTTTTTTTCAAACAGCATACTCATAGTCCTCGCCCTTTTGTTCTCTCATTATTTACTACGAGTACTCATCGACGTCGACGTCGGCATCGAATCTCTTGAACTGTCCGCTAACATCTTTAAGTATCTCTCTTTTCATTGAGTCACAATGACCGCCACGAGCGAGGGGAAGAAGAATAAGAGCGTTGAGCTCAAGGTGCCCGAGGGCCTCAATAAGCGCTGCGATCTCCCTCCCGAGGCTTATTGGATGGCAGACCAGCACCAAACACCGTTTGCTCGTCGTCCCAAGTACAGCACTGCCGGCACCCCGGCCAAGGTCACCGTCAACCAGTTCCGCGTTCGTGCCGTCAAGTCTAACGATATCTACCAGTTCGACGTATGTCCTCCCCTCAGTGAAATAGTTGAGGGAAAAAGAAAGAAAGAAAGAAAGAAAGAAAGAAAGACGGATTAGGAGACTAACTCTCGAACAGGTGGCTATTGACCCTGAGCCAAAAGGTACCGTTGTCTACAAGAAAGTATGGGCTAGCGATATCGTTCAGCAGAAGCTCAAGAGCACCCGCAACCTCTGGCTACACGATGGTCGCAAGCTGGCCTGGTCCCGGGCCAATGTGGACCAATTCTCGGTTAATGTTGACCTCGGCGCCGCTGAGGGTCACCCTGGTAAGGCCAACAACATTTTCACCTTGAAGGTGCGCCGCAGCACCAAGATTCGCATGGAGTCCTTGATGGCCTATCTCCGCGGCCAGGCGGCGTGGAGCAACTCGGTCTTGGAGTGTATCAACTTCCTTGACCATGCCCTGCGCCAGGGTCCATCGGAACGCATGATTCAGATCAAGCGCTCCTTCTTCAACGAGAACTCGGAGACTCGCCGCCTCAGCCCCTTCACCGAGGCCATCAAGGGCATCTATGCCGCCGTCCGCTTGAATGACTCGCTCAGCACGGGCGGGATTGGCCTAGGCATCAACGTCGATGTCACCAACCAGACATTCTGGACCGGTCAGGGTCTGATTCCTCTGGTCCGCAGCTATCTGGGCGCTGTCGATCGCCGCTGGGACAACTGTAGGTTGGGATGCTTGACCCCTCACTGTCCACGTATATGTGGTCCTCTTCATGCCTACCTATCTATGCTAACATCCGTCTCCTTCCAGTGTCGGACGACATGCTCATCAAGGAACTGCGCCCTGTCAATAAGAAGGGCGTCTTCGAGAAGTCGGAGGCTTTCCAGGCCCTGAAGAGGTTACGCGGCCTCACCTTTGAGATCACGCACCGCGACAAAGATCGTGGTCGCGTTGAGTTCAAGATTGACAAGTTCCTTTTCGAGGCCACCCCAGACGGCGGCAGTGCCCGCAAGACTGAGTTTAAGAGGAGGATCAAGGGTACTGATCAGACAGAGAAGATCTCTGTCGCCAACTACTATGCCCAGGAGTACAAGATCCGGCTTCGCTACCCGGATCTGCCGCTGGTCCAGACGGGGAAGGGCGCGCTCTTCCCCATGGAGCTCTGTCAGGTTGTGCGCTTCAACCGGTACAATTTCAAGCTCGACCCGCAGCAAACGTCCGAGATGATTAAGTTTGCCGTGCAGCGACCTCCCGAGCGCAAGAGGGAGGTACTGAACATGGTTCAGAACCTCGACTGGGGCCGCGACCCCTACTTGCGTGAGTTTGGTATTTCCATCGCCGACCAGCCGGCCCAGGTGGAGGCTCGCGTGCTTCCTAACCCGTACGTGCACTACGCGGCTGATTCCATGCCCAAGAACCCTGAGCAGAGGGGCCGCTGGGATCTTCGTGGCGTCCGCTTCCGCAACATGCCTACCGCCCTGCGCTCGTGGGCCCTGGTGGCGGTCGACCGCTCCATCGACAATGCCTCGCTTGTCAACTTTGGCCGCGAGTTCAAAAAGATATGGATCAACCATGGCGGCAGGGTCGAGGCCGAGCCCTACATCTTTACGCCGCCCCCGAACATGCCCCACGCCGAGTTGGTTCAGAGGGCTTATACGGCCACTGGCCAGCACAACAAGCAGACGCCCCAAATCATATTCTTCATTCTCCGCGAGAAGTCGACGTTTCTGTACGAGCGACTCAAAAAGAATGCCGAGTGTCGCTTCGCCATCCCGACGCAGATGATCCAGGCCTTCCAGGCGCGCAAGGCCAACGCCCAGTATATCTCCAACGTCTGCCTCAAGGTGAACGCAAAACTGGGCGGTCAGAACTGCCGCGTCACGCCGCACATGAGCAAGGAGCATACGCCCATGTTCAAAGCGCCGACCATGATGATTGGCGTCGATGTGTCGCATGGCGGCCACACGTCGGGCACGGGCGCTCCGTCCATCGCGGCCATGTGTGTCTCGATGGATCGCGATGCCGCTATCTACAGCGCTGCCGTCCAGACCAACGGCTGGGGTGTCGAGATTGTACAGCCTCACAACATGCACTCCATGCTCGCCCCCATCCTCAGTAAGTGGGCCCGCAAGCACAACCGCGCTCCCGATCACGTCTTTTACCTGCGCGACGGCGTATCGGAGGGCCAGTTTGCCCATGTCATGGAGTGGGAGCTCCGAACCCTGCGCACAGTGTTTGAGCAGTACATGAAGGCGAAGCCCAAGATTACCGTCATTATTTGCACCAAGAGCCATCACATTCGTTTCTTCCCCGAGCGCGGCGACCGCAACGGCAACCCGCTGCCCGGCACGCTGGTCGAGCGCGAGGTGACTCACCCTTTCCACTACGATTTCTACCTATGCTCGCACGCCGCCATCCAGGGTACCGCTCGCCCCGTCCACTACAACGTGATTCATGACGAGGTCAAGATGGATCCCGCCGAGCTGCAGCGCCTGCTCTACAACCAATGTTATCAGTACTGCCGCTCGACCACGCCTGTCTCTCTTCACCCGGCCGTGTACTACGCCCATCTAGCGGCTGGGCGCGGCGTGGCACATATTGACCAGGATCTTCCGCCGGCCGGGCAGACGGAGCAGCAGTCTACTACTGTCGACAACAATCCCATGTCTCTGCCGGTGCTCAAGCGCGGCATGATGGCTAAGTCAGATAGCAAGACGACCAAGACGTCTTCGTCGGATGATACTTCATCATTACCTCGTCCACTCATCAAACCTGGTCAGAGGGGCGGTCGTGCAGATGCGATTATGGCGTTTGAGAATTCGATGTGGTGGGTGTGAGGTCAACTTGATTTGAGGAGGAGCTGGCATATTGGGTTTTGTTTTTTTTTTT